>NC_058417.1:52326950-52409306 GCF_002201575.2 Neomonachus schauinslandi
TACCTCCAAAGTAAGAATAATTAAAGTTCTTTGGCCAGAAACAGCTTCGTTTTGCCTGAGCTCATATAGGATCCTAAATGGATTGGCCAGGATTCTATGTATTTATTTTGTAAATGGTTTTAGTCTCATTTTTTGACCTATTCAGTAGTCAGAAGACATTCACAGTTAGTCATCTGTGATGATAGCATTTGCGTATTTATGTCTAGAAAAAGAATTCATTCAACTATCATATGTCAGGCTCAGTGCTCAAAGAGGTACAAATGATACATGGTATTATTTTTTCATGTTTTTACATGGTATGAATATCACAAAGATTTCAAACAATGAATTTGCTCATAGTCCATTGTACTTACTCCTTAAGTCAAAAATTGGGGACTCTGTCCCCTACACATATGTATCATTTGTACATCGTAAACACTTTTACATATACATGTATGTGTGTATACACATATTACTAATATGGTGTTACAGCTTCATTTCTCATGCTGAAATGATGGAAGGTCTTGCACCAAAGTGGATCTTCCATATACAACTTTGAAAACCATGACTCTAAGCAACAGCCTTCAGATCCTGGCCTGAGTTTTTACTCTTTACCATTCTTTTCTTAAATGATGTGTTTAAGGGGTTTTAACAATTTCTTTATTCTCCTGTAATAACCAGTTGACTTGCTGTAACCTTAAACAGCAAACATTTTAATCTGACTGGTATACTGAAGTTTTATTTATTTGAAGAGAGAGAGCACAAGCAGGGGGAGGGAGGGGGAGGGCCAGAGGGAGAAGCAGACTCCCCACTGAGCAGGGAGCCCCACTCAGGGCTCAATCCCAGGACCCTGGGATCATGACCTGAGCTGAAGGCAGATGCTTAACGACTAAGCCCCCAGGCGCCCCCTTACTGGTATTTTGTACAACTTTTTCTTCCATTAATTTAACCATTAACTTGTTAGATTTAAGTCTTTTGGCTTTCCTCATCTACTAGTTAGGGATGTTGAAAACCCCTTTGGTTGTTTTTTTGCTAACAGTTGATTCTTGGAAGACTTTAAGAAATGTAAACAGAAGTGAAGCCAGGGATATTTATCTTAAAACCGTGTCTTCTATTTTCTACCTCTGTAAGAAAAAGAATAAGTTAAAACACATTTCTTAGAACTTCCTTCAACCTAGGTTCTTCCAAATGAAAGGTACACATGTAAATGAAATGTTAGTAATTACTCTACTAACTATGTGCCCCTCATAATCTCCCATTTACCTTTTTCAGGAATAGGAGAGTGATACTCACCCAGGATGGAAGTGTGTCCTTACTGTAAAAAGCCATTTAAACGATTAAAATCCCACTTACCATACTGTAAGATGATAGGACCAACTGTACCGGCTGATCAGAAAGCTTGTCAGTCCAAGCCAGCTACTCGCCCACACGCTAAAAAAATGAAAGGGCCCATCACAGACTTAAGTAACGCTAAAGAGAGAAAGTTGGAGACGGAGAGTAAGAAGAGAAATACCAACTTGGTAAAAGACAAACCAGAACGGACAACAAAGTCTTTTCCACTATTGGCTTTTGGTTTGGAAAGAGCAAGTAATACAAAGGCAGATAAAGACATCCAGAATCAAGTTCAGTGCTCCATCAAAAAGTTGAAAAATACCGAACCAAAGATTACTTTCCAGGGAGAAACGAAGGCTCAGTTTTATGCGTCAGAGGACACCACTCCTAAAAATGAACTTGCGAAATATTTGCCTCCATCAGGGGAAAGTAGAAGTAACCTTCCAGAAACTGAAACATCTTTACCTCTTGGCCCAGTAGAACCTTTTTTATCAAATCAAGATAGAAAATATTCTTCAGCTTTACCCAGTGATATTCGGACCACTTCTACTGATTTAAGATTGGACAAAATTGATCACCCAAGACAGAAGCTTCTAGTAAATTTATCAGATAAGCCTATTGGTGATTATCACAGTTCTCCCATGAATCTCAATTATGGGGTTGAAAGAGTACAAACATCATTGTCAAGCAATGAGAGACAGTCCAAGGCCAGGGACCACCTCTCAGAAGTCTCTTCTGATGTTAGAGACTCTGAGACTCAAGAAAAGAACACTGAGTCACAATTTTTAAATTTTAAAGTTAGCCCAGTAGGTGATATCCCAGTCAGGGAGAACCAAGGAAAAGGACTGAACCTTGGAACAGAGGCACACGGGAGCAGAGGAAATGCAGAGAAAAGCGTATCTGTAAAAGCAATCCAGGAATGGGCTTCTGTGAACGGTGATGCAAAGAACATCAGTAGTGATGATTCAGCCACAGAGAAGAAACGTCCAGATGAAGGTCCCAGTTTAAATTTGTTCACTCCAAGAGAGACAACCTGCAGTGAGCTGCTTTCTGTGTCACAGTCATATAATCAAAGCCTTGCCTCTCTGGCTGTCAGATTTTTTCAAGAAGAGAAAGCAGAAGCCTGCAGTCCTAACCGAGTCCCTGTTGTGAAGGTGTTAACAGAGAGTGGTGAAGGAGCCTCTCTGCAGTACAAATTTGGCTGTGGGCCCCAAGTGTCACACCCTGGGTGCCAGCAAATCTTACATTCAGTCCTGCCTCACTCCTCTTACAGCCCCTTCAGTCCGATTGGCATTGCTGATAGGAAGACCCTTTCAAGCTCCCTGGGGCTGGAGTGGTTTCCAGAGCTCTATCCTGGTTATCTTGGACTAGGAGTATTGCCAGGGAAGCCCCAATATTGGAATGCAATGGCCCAAAAGCCTCAGCTCACCAGTCCCCAGGGGGAGAGACTCTCAAAAGGTAAACATGCTCATTTTCATGGGCCATCCAGCCCATCCATATAGCTCTGTGCCTTTTGAATTAATAAGGCTCAGATTACTCCTATTTTTGCTCATTCAGCTTATTTTTACCTAGGCACTCCAGTATACCAGACTTAAAATTATTCTGAAAACATTAATTCTTGCTCCAGAATTAGTACCGGTGGTGTTTGATCATTCTCTCTTCCCCTCCAAGCAGAGTTGAAGGTCGGACTAGGCCAGGTCAGCCGGTGACATTGATCACTTGCGTTTCTGCAGCAGGAGGAGGCATGGCCAGTAGATGTTGGGCAGGTGTTCAAGCTGTCTTAAGAGATCTAGTAAGAAATCGTGGACAGACAGACTGTGAGGCTGTCTCCTCAGAAGCCCTCCGGAGGCTCCTTGCCAGTGCCTGGAATGGTTTAAGTGGCCCCACAAGAGCTGGGAAGTTCCTGGCATTTCGGGAAATCCTCCCTTTTTCCTGCACGACCTGACCTTCAGTTATTGGACTACCTCTAGTTACAGTACATAAAGTTTCTTCATTTTCTTCACCAGGAAGCTTTAGATTTTTCTCTTTTTTTCAGGTTTCTAGAAGCACAGTTAGTTTAACATAGCATTCAGATTTCATGTGTGTGTATTATTTACTAGTGCTTTTAGCTTCGACAGGAGACCTGTAGCAACTCTGAATAGCTTTGCCCCTGAAAAAGTTGTAACATCTTTTCTTAAAAGGGACATATTTTCCCTCTCTGGTATATTTTATAAATTATTACATATTCACTAAATCCCAGGTCTTCTGGTCTGAAAAGCATTTTTTTTTTTTTTTTTTTTGGTACGGTAATTCATTCTTTCTAAAGATTTCAAAACAGAAGTGTAGTAAGTGAAGAGTGTTGCTAGCTGAAGCTACATCTTCGACTGCTTTAGTGGTTACCGGTTTTCCTACAAACAGACCTAACCTCTAGGCCCTCTTTACAGAGTTGTAGTCTGTCTCAAGTTCAGAGTTGGGTCCCCAAGCCCCTTCTCCATGTTGACATAGAATTACTGTTAACATTTGTGTTGCTTTGTTTTCAGAGTGCTTCCATCCGTTTTCTTATTTCAGCCTCACCACGCTGAGAAGTGGGCAGCGATTTCTCTGTTTGGCAGGTGATGAAACAGGCAGAGAGGATAAGTGATTGGTTCAAGGTCATGTTGCCAGTAGATGGTAGAGCAGCAGGTAGAACGCAGTCTCTTCAGACCACATTTCGCGCTTTCCACTAAACCGTATTGCAGAAAGTGCGCCTTAACTAGAAACATAGGTGGTTGTCAGATCTCCACTTCTTTGTGGTTTGCAGTGGCCCGTGGCAAATCTCTCTGGCAAGTGGGACTTCTGTATTTCCTGTACTGTCTTTAATAGTGCTGAGGAATGTCTCTGATATAGGCACTTGTCATTTCAGAGAAGGGGAGGGGACTTAACATTGGTCAGGTGATGACTGTACCAGACACGGCTAGGTATGTGGCATTATTACCTCATTCAACCTTCATGACAACTCAGGTGACTGTCACTGAAGTCAATGTCCCACCTTCCTTTATACGTGAGGAATCTGAGCCCCAGACATGTTAAGTGATGTGCCCATGTTAATACAGTTAGTGGTGGTCAAAGAGAGAACCTTAAGCAGGCTCCACGCTGAGTGCGGAGCCTGAGCTGAAATCGATTCGGACGCTTAACCAACTGAGCTACCCAGGCACCCTAGGCTCAGAGCTCTTCTGTTCTCTTTTATTGGTTGCAGTCTGCAGTACTCTGATTAATTTGGCAGACTGATAGTTCTGAGGACACCACAGAGTTGGGTTTCAGTAAATCGGGAACGAGAATTAGGCTTATGGAACTCGGCAGCATTAGGAGCCGTCTTGTGAGGTTTAATAAGGATTTTCACAGACTTACTACCCAAAAAAAGCAGTTCTCCCAGCATTAGCAAAAATAGATTTTAGAAGTTCAGGATTTAACTCCCTGGAGACTCAGCAAATACAAGTGTCTTAAGAGTCCTCAGCAATAGAAATTGGCTTTTGTTCAAAGGAAAGCCTTGCACGCGCTTAGCTGGGGATGCTTGGCTGAGCCTTGGCTGAATTCAGGTGCCTAGGCTTTCAGGACTCGAGTTGAAGAGATCTAGGTCTTTGGGTCCCAAATCTGGACAACTGACAGTTTCACATAGGATTAAAGATTCCTGGACCTCATCCCCAGAGACTGGTCCTGAAGTAGGGTCTAACAGTCTTGTTTGCAAACATGTCTTAAGTGTTTGTGCAGAGCAGCCAAGTTTTAGAGTACCACTGGTATTGGGGAGGCCACTGGAGTGGGGAGACGCAGACGCAACATAGGGGATGGGGGTATTGGCAAATGGGGGAAGGGAGGGAGAGGTTTGAAAAAACAGTTCATTGAACTACAGAAAGCAAAATTTGGCTGGTGGGGATAGCAGAAGGTAAAATGAGGAAACTTGGGGCGCCTGGGTGACTCAGTCAGTTAAGCATCTGCCTTCAGCTCAGGTCATGATCCCGGGGTCCTGGGATCAAGCCCTGCATCGGGCTCCTTGCTCTGCGGGGAGCCTGCTTCTCCTTCTCCCTCTCCCTGCTGCTCCCCCTGCTTGTGATTTCTCTCTGTCTAATGAATAAATAAAATCTTAAAAAAAAAAAAATGAAACCTTACAGGGTCATGGGTTTGGATGTTTTGGTTTTTTTGTTTTTTTAAGATTTTTTTTTTATCTTAGAGCACAAGTGGGAGGGGCAGGGAGAGAGAGAGAGTCTTAAGCAGACTCTGCACTGAGTGCGACGCCCCATGCAGAGCTTGATCCCACAACCCTCAGATCACAACCTGAGCCAAAACCAAGACTCTGACACTTAACTGACTACGCTGCCCTGGCGCCCTGCATCATGGGTTTTTAAAGGCCATTCTCTCATCAAATAGCATTTCCAGAAATAAACTATCCTGGTGAGATGCTTGAGACGGCACATGTGGGGCAGGATCAGGGCAGAACAGGAGTAGCACAAGCCAGGATGAGTCTGCTAGTAGAGGAGGCTGTGAAAGGGGAGGTTTTACATAAAAGAACATGTGACAACAGCCAGAGAGAGACCTGAGGGGTGAGTCACGTCACATGTCCAGAGTTCCAGCCAGGCCAGAGAGTTAATAGGAAGTATTAGAGGTACCCAAGGTAGGGACGGGACGGTTCCAGCGTTTCTGTGAGCAGAGCTGTTGTCACTAGGTTTGGGATGTAAGGACATCAACACTGGCAGGTCAAGGACAGGAGATGGCAGTGGGTGTTAGCATTCCTGGGCCCACAGCCAGGCCGAAAGGGATGTAGACCAGAACCCAGGGTCCCTGAGTAGCAGGAAGGATGAACTGGAGAAGCTCTAACAGAACTTCTGTGGGTTCTGAACTGGCCTCTCCTGGGCTTCAGGCTATTTTATACTCCAGCTTAGGGCCAAAACTGATGATGTTCATAAAAGTTTGAACTCAATGAAGGAGGCTGCTGGCTGGAGAAGGAACAGTTGAGGGGACACCCCGTTCCTGACATGGCAGGGGAAGTGGTTCTATAATTGGGAGTTTTCACGAAAGTGTCTCTTCCCATCTTTTTCCATTTTTTTCCAAGAAGAATGGATCATGTCATGCTTTGTTTTTTAAGAGATTAATCTTCACCTTGGTGAAATAATTATCTTCCGTGTAATTTCTTGGAAGGCAGCATGGTTTTTCTCATTGTTCCTTAATGTAACGAGTATTTGGGTAGCATTTTTATGTCCATAGCAACTTTTACCTCTTCTGCTAAACCTGTCGTAAATATTTGCTTCATTTATCCTTTATCCCGTTGAACCCCACCAAGACCAGAGAACCAGCAACAGTAGAGATTCCGTGCCTATCATTAAGCAAAAACAGGTGCAGGAAAGCTGTAAATAGATAGCATTAAACCCTCCCTTCTGATTCTACATTCGTTATTTACGTGTTAAACATAAATGAGAAACGTTGGCTGGTCAGTAGTAGTGGGGCTCATAGGGCACACATGTCGATTCTAGTACATGTAGTAACAAGGAGCAGTAGGTATTATGATAGTAGAAAGTCCTGCCTTCTGCTAAAATGTTTAGCAAATGGTGGAAAATGTAGACAGGTCATTCCATTAAGCATGTACACCTGGATCAGCTGCACAGTATGTTCATCAGATCAAAAAACATCTCCGGGTCCTGATCCCCAGGGGCTCCTTCAGCCTTTTGAGGAACCTCTTTCTGACTGGGAATCACTGGCTTTGACTTTGGGCACTTAGCTAACTGCAGCCCCACACAGCCCGGATCCCCTTCCTGCAGCCTGGCCCTGGGAACCGCGGGCACGGAGTGGCGGGAAAAAGCCTGAATCTAGATGAACCATCACAGTGCCTTCTGTTTGGAACCGTAGTTCCTTTGTTGGAAAGAAGCTCGACTGCTCTCAGGAGTTTGGAACCCCCGACCAGACTTACAACCTCCAACTTGTCTCTGATGAGGCTCTTGGGAGCTGTCCAGAAAGGTGAGCTGGAGTCACGGACTGTTGGGTTGTGTTGCTGGTTCCAAGCATTTGGAGAAGTTTCTCTTCCTTTAGCCATGGCTGTTACAGCAGGGCTAAGGGAAAGAGAGAAAGAGACCAGTGCGTAGGCTTCCTTCTCCTCTCTTTGTCTGTTTTTGCCCTGGAATCTGACATAATCGAGAGCACCAAAGCCGGCAGAACAGCTGCTGCCATTTTGGAACAGAGTTCATTTCTGTCCTGTCCCCCCTGCCACCTACCCTCGTCTCTCCCTTGCCCACCTTGGTCGTCCCAGAGCCAGAACTCTACACCTCGAGTTAACCAGTCTGTTTTCATCGCCCCACTCAAGATTGCGACTAACTCTCCAAACAAGAATAACTAAATGTATTAAAATTGTGGTCTTCAGGATTTGAGCCTCTTCGTCTATTTAAAAAATACCTATGTGGTGGTATGTCAATTCTGTGCATTACAAGCCCATCACCCAGGCTAACTGGGAGAACTTGCATAACTGGCAGGTCGAGGCCCCTAGTTACAGTTCACCATAGCAACCAGACATGTTTCTTTTTAAACAGGCTGGATCAGGTGCAGCACCACGGTGAGGAGTGGAGTTGGGGGCATCACCATGCTCTTTACGGGGTACTTCGTCCTGTGGTGCAGCTGGAGTTTCAGGCATCTGAGTAAGCCTTTTTGATATTTTTAGCCAAAATCCCAGGTCACGTCCCATTACAGGGACCTCCAGGGGACTCTCCGAATTGCTTTCTATAGGGCAGTGTTGCATTATCTGGCATGCCCTCGTGAATGAGCCACTGCCTTTGGTTTTTTATTACAGATTATGGTTATAATGAACTTTATAAGATTTGACTAGAATTTACATAATTGCTCCTGTGCTCCACGTGAGGTTTTTCCTGATGATCTGGTGGTCTTGTGCTTTCTCCTTTGAAAGTCGTTTGCCTGCCAGATCAGCACCCTTCTTTTTTTTTTTTTTTTAAGATTTTATTTATTTATTTGAGACAGAATGAGAGAGAGCATGAGAGGGAGGAGGGTCAGAGGGAGAAGCAGACTCCCTGCCGAGCAGGGAGCCCGATGCGGGACTCGATCCCGGGACTCCAGGATCATGACCTGAGCCGAAGGCAGTTGCTTAACCAACTGAGCCACCCAGGCGCCCGATCAGCACCCTTCTTAATCCCTGCCTTAAAACTTCTTTTTAGCATTGAAACCAAACAGCTCTATACCCCAAGAGTGGAGGAGAAACCATACAGCTCTCACTCATGTGTCTGAGGGTCACAGAAATCTTAGTTAACGTGACTTTCACCACATAAAACAAAAACATCCTTCTAGTTGGGAGTTTGAGCTTGCATCAGGTCTTACCAGGAGGAAAAATGTCTGAACTTCATTTCTCTTTTAGTCCAAGATGACTTTTCTCATTTTTTTTAAAGTCTTGTTTTATAAAAATGTTTTTATAGTTAAAATGTTTAAAAGACATTGTATAGAGGAGAATATCAAAAAAGCCCAGTATTTTTCCACAATTAAAAAAAAAAAGCCCAGGGGCGCCTGGGTGGCTCAGTCATTGGGCGTCTGCCTCGGCTCAGGTCATGATCCCAGGGTCCTGGGATGGAGCCCCGCATCGGGCTCCCTGCTCCGTGGCGCGCCTGCTTCTCCCTCTCCCACTCCCCCCTGCTTGTGTTCCTGCTCTCGCTGTCTCTCTCTCTGTCAAATAAATAAAATCTTAAAAAAAAAGAAATCTCAAGAAAAATTAAAAAAAAAAAAAAGCCCAGTCGCTTTCTGAAAACTTTTGGTGTAAAAGTACAGGATAACCATTAATACCAGTGTAATTCACAAATGGTTAATAGGACTTCTAAAATACCAGGACTTGGGGTGGCTCAGTCAGTAGAGGATGTGACTCTTGATCCCAGGGTCGTGAGTTCAAGCCCCATATTGGGTGTGGAGCCTACTTAAATGAAAAAAAAAAAAAACAAACACAGGACTTGACTCTAATTGGATTTTTTGACTGATTCGGTGTCTAGTAAGTGGGAGAGCAGGTCAAGTAGCAGAAATGGGACTGTGGTAAATTCCTACACATGGCTGGTGGGGAGCTGGTAGGTGGTGTGTGATCCATCCACCTGTCTGTTCATGAGAAAGAGGAGTTCCTTTCTGATCAGCCTTGCATACGTGGAGACTCCTAAAAACCTTGACTGACTTCTTTCCCAGGGACAAGGCCTCCCCATAAAGGCTTACCTGTCTGAAAGGGCTCAGTTGGTTGATACCTGAGGTTTGTTTTTCACATCTTTGAATTGAAGAAAGTGAAGCAGAAATTTCTGATTGCACCTAAGACTTTATTTCTGAATCTGTAAAACAAAGGGGAAACGGAATGATCTCCACAGGCAAGAGACAGAAACAGTCTTTAGGAGTGGCCTCGTGGATCCTTACACTTCTGTCTGTTTATCCAAAGAGCTGCAGCGCTGGCGTAAGTGATGACCTGGACACCGAGTACGGAAGCTTGGAGCCTCCAGAGAGCGTATGCTGGGGACACCTGCAGTGCAGATTTAACAATTTAAAATGGTTTGGGGGAGAGGGAGTGAAAAGAATAAAATTATTGGAATCTAAAACAGTTACAGAGGAAGTCCGTTTTTTTAATGTGGACAGGTCTGGTTCTGGGTGGACATTTCTTTGGCTGGCTCTCAAGAGTGACAGTGATTGAACAGACTTCTGTTTGCTCGTAAAGGCTGCTGGTTTTCAGGGAGGCATGAAGATGACAAAGGTCATCACTAAAATTTTTTAAATAATTATTTCTTAGTTCTCAGTAAATAATAATCTCACTTTTAAATATTTCTCCCTAAAATTATTCTCTAAGCTTTGGCATTTTATTATTCATCCATACAAGATACCAGGCTACATGCATACTGATCCAGAAGAGTATGTGTGAAGTGGCAGAAAATGAGCCTACATCAGGCCCTTTTGGGGTCCCTGACCAGATCTTGGCAGGCGTGAGAAACAAAAGAAAGTAAGGTGGATCCAGAGTTGCAGGTGAGCCTATGAAAAGTCCGTAATATATTTTTAAGTTGGTTAAAATGAAATCACACACTAAACAGAATTTTAAATCACTTTTTATTCATATTAAGTGAGTATAATAGTGAACAAATGGTTTCTGTTTATCATGTCCTCCTAGAAACTTCCAGAATCCCACCCCATCCCTTCCTAAGAATTTCTGTGAAATACTCTGACATCCTTTTTACTTTGTTAGGACTGTTTTTGGCTGGTGGGTTTTCCGTGTCTCTTCCCCCATCAAAATATTCAGTGTTTTTTTCTAATTTTATGGCTTCTGCTTTGGCCCCTAGACAGTAGCTCGATAGAAAAGATAGATAGTAACTGGATAGCACAGGCGGATGACTTTTGCTCCAGTCCCTTTTCCAACACAGGGATTGATTATCTATCATAGATCTGTTTATATCTACCTGTTTGCTTTATATACACACACACACACATATTTTAGCTTTGATTGTGATATCCTCACCAAATACACGAGATCAGTCCCTGTTTTGTCCCAGCTCCTTCAAAACCACAAACAAGCAGGTGTGCTGTTGTAAGGCAAGCATGTATTTATTTGTACGTCTCTTCTGTCTTCTCAAAACTTGAATTTTGGCTCTATCTTCTGCTTTATCTACCTTTTCTATCCCAGCCCCCAGTCTCTCTCCTTCTCTAATTATCCCCAGTGGGAGTAATTTAATTCTGCATCAGTTGCTCATGGTTAGGGGAAAGGTATACTAGAATTCTCCATAAGGAAAAATTTACGGCTGAGGAAGAGTACTGCATTTGGCTATTTTAGTCTAATATTACTAAGAACTTCATTGAAATTCCAAAGACTGTAGCTTTCATTTTGAAAGGACTTTGTGCCCATTCTTTGCAAATGCCCTTTAAAAGAGGCACTTAGGGAGGGATTCTCCCTGCATTTCCCCCTTGGTCCTTAGTCTAGGTCAGAAACCCTCAGGCTGCCAAGGTAGAGGACAATGCGGTCTATGATGGCCTCATTGATGGCCTCCTGCCCACTTCCCCAAACCCCTCAAGTCGGGCTCAGCAGGCTACAGTGGCCCTCTGCACAGGCCAGCCCTCTATCTGTTTTGTAAATAGTCTTCCCAGAGCACAGCCTGCTCCCCACTTTGACCACTACTGTAAATAAACTAGTGTCACTTGTCACTTGAATGCTAGAACAATGAAAAGGTTTCACTTAATTTATATGTCACAATAAATATTTTACATCCCTGAAAATAAGTTCCTTAACGAAGAGAGTGAACTACATAATGATCCCACCAGTCCCTAAAAGGAGAGCTGCTTCATTTTGCCACGTTTAAGACAATGGTAGGATCCAGCATTCAAAAGAGGATTTTTAATCTGACGTGATCAATACCAAGAATCTTAACTCACAGGTAGCAGGAACGAAGAAAAAGAAGAGTCTTAACTGAGGTCTTTGAATTTGATACTGAGCATGGATTCTTAAATGATCGAGGGACTTCGCAGAAGCCATGGGCAGTGTCTCTGGATTCTGGAGTTCCTTGGTAACGGCCACCGCCAGACAGGGAGAGTTCCTGTCCGCTCACTGCTGCCATCTGGGGTAGGAGTATGCTTAAAGACCTTTCATCAAGTCTTTTAAGGATTTCTTCATAATGTTCCAAATAGTCTTGAGTCGTTGAGGTCAGCTGACAACTGTGGATTCTTTTCCGGGATTCGGGTCCAGACAAACTCGCATGATCAAGGGATACACTTTATAGCTCCCACTTGCAAGAGTAATGTAACTCTGGTTTATGAGGATACATTTATTACTTGAACATGCAAATATCCCTACAAGATAAGTTCATTTGCACAGCCAGTCCCAGTCATGCATGTGATCTGGCGGATGCAAGGCTTCATCCGGCAAGACTAGAGATTCTTTTCCAAACTGGAAATGTAGACGAGTGAACCTGAGCTCCTGAAGCCAGCGCCCTGTAGACATGAGACAGGAGTAACTGCTCTTCTCTTCACAAAGCCAAGAAAAAGTCAGGAATGCTCGTAACTTGATGGGCCATGTTAAAAACAGCCTCCTTGATTTTGTCTCCCCAAACGATGCTCCGTACCTTCCGCGGTCCTGGCAGGAGCCCCTTGGGTGAGCAGCAGTGCTTAGGTTTTGCTTCCAGTTCAGCAGTGTGAATTTGCCAACACGTCTTCCAGCAGTGGGCAGAGAATCCATACAAACAGTCCCCATCCGCCTTCCTGTCCATCCAGCGGCAGAGTTACTGTGATAGCCAGGCTCCTCTCCACCTTTGAGGAGACTCGCAAGGAGGGTCCCGTTCTGGAAGGCTGAAAATCCTCGCAGGCAGGCCGCAATGCCCTGGCTGCACCCTTGTGGTCTGCAGGGTGGGTTAACCCTGGCATTAGCTCCTGGAGTTTAAGCCTGAGTGAGAATATCTGAAATCCTGAGTGTACTGGGGAAAGTACTTTTGTCTAATACACATTAAAGTGTTTAGCTATTAAAGATAATCATTTGTTCTATTAGCAAAGGGGTGTTTTACTCCTTATGAGAAACTATCTGCTGCCATTGTTCTTAGTCCTTGTTTGTCCTGATTTACAGATTATCCTAATTACCCTGTTCCCTGTGCTCCTCCACCATGGGATCACCACCACTCTTCAGAACAACAACATTTATATATATATACACATATATATGTATTTTTTTTAATTCCCCTCTTACTATCTGCCTCTTCCAGCCCCTCACCTTTGAGTTGGGTGGGTGTGGCCCTGGGCAAGTTATCTAACTTACTGGAGCCTTTCTGGTCGGTCCGAACTATAAGGTGGGGACGATCATACATACTTTGCAGAGATTCGGGGAGATGAGAAGTCCCGCATCAGTAAATTCCAGCAAAGGCTGACATGAAGCAGGAATTAAATTATAACAGCTCTTCTGAAACCTCCATGGCGTCATCCCGCGTTGAGATTCTAAACTTGAACCAAGCAGAAAGACCGCACCACAATTCACACGGCAGTCCGGCTGCCGTTCGGGTGCCTGCTCCGTCAAAGCCAAGTGCCGTGCCGAGTTCTTTACCTCCGTGCTCTCGTTCTGTCCTTCGGTCCACCCTGTGAGGCGGGTGCTCTGCTCATTTTTCACCATGAGGAAGTGGAGGCTTGGCGTGAGGCGGTTTGCCTCCAAGGCTGCGTGGTGTGGGTCTCAGCAGCCCGGTGCTGCTGCCGTGCTGTGGGCCTGCCCTGGCCCCTTACCCTCCAGCTCCAGGTGGGCCAGCATCTTCCAGGCTGCCCTGCTCGCTTACCCTCCAGCTCCGGGTGGGCCAGCATTCTTCCAGGCTGCCCTGGCCCCTTACCCTCCCGCTCCAGGTTGGCCAGGCAGCTGGCTCCATCCGCCAAAGGGTGTAGGGAGGCTGGTCCTACCACACACCTTCTGTTTTCCCCATTTCCCCGAAAGGCTTGGCTTAGCCTCCCCGCTCCTCTCCCTGTGGACTTACTCACAGTGGCCTTTGACTGAGGCATCAGCATAGATAGTATGGCATTAAATGGGCCGCGTCACTCCCTTGCCTCCCCAAGGTCAGCCCTGTTCGTAGCACCTCCCTCCCCGTAGCTCCTCACATGAGGCACGGGCCAGACAGGGAAGCAGCTGCTGTGCTAAGGAGACCTGTTGGGTTTAATCGTTGAGAGCAGCCGGTGAGACGGTCCGCACAGAACCGCCGCGTGCAGCCGGGCTCTGGCGGCCGTGCACGAACTGCGCAGAGCGCGACACCTGCACTTGCCACACACCTGACCTTGGGGTGTACGCACATTCTGCTCCCCCATATTACGGGTACTGCGTCCTACCACAGTCCATCTGCCTCCAGTCCTGTTGTGTTTTTAGCAGCTCACTCCCTCACAGGATGAGAGGAAATAAGCCTGCCTGCGGCGGGCTGTTAATCCCGCATCCCCTGCCCTGTGGAGGCTGACACAAGGGCTCACTGGGCCCTGGGACCAGAGGATCCCACAGAAAGGCCATTGGGTGTCTTCGCTAGAAGGTCTTCGGTTAGCCCACAGAGCAGGGCTTCCTTTTTTGATAACTCCTACCTGTTGGGCGTCTTACTGCGCTGGCTGGCATAATGGCCCACGCTTCGACACTAAAAGGAAGAGATGAGTGGTGTGACTTTTTGTAAATTCAAATCCCAAGAGGAATACCCTAACCTGTCTAGGGAACCCTGAGAGCTAGTTAGCTGTCATTCTAAGGAGTTTGATGGATGCTCTCTTAAATGAAGCTCCATCTCAGGCCTGAAAGACCTTGAGATTCAAGCCAGGATTTCTGTCCCAGAGAGCAGACCTGCAGATGTTCAGAGGCCCCAAAATCAAATGTATGAGAAAGGCAGCTCTGCACCCTTCCCTCTCCTGATGGAGCCTTCTCTATCAGTATAGAGGAGTCAGAAGCACAGGACAATGTAGACGTTATCTCATGAAGTTACGTTTTTCTTTCTGATAAGCCAGAAAATAGCAAAAACACAACAAAACCAGAAAAGGTGCTACGTTCCCTTCCTTACCAAATCCTGCCCCCCGAATCTTCATGTATGAACTCAGAATTCGTAGGCAGCAAAGGAGGAGGTGAAAGCTGTTTAACTTACTAGCTTTTAAAGAAAGAAAGTCTTGTCTGGCCGGAGATGTACGTCAGTTGAGGTCGTGGAGACTTAGAAACATTGGGGTTACCGCTGCTCCCCACCCCCCTCATTTGTACCCCTGTCCCCCAGTGTGGTGGTCTTACCTGACCAACGGCAGCCACTCCCCCCTCCCTTGCCCTCAGCGGGGCAGTGGCCTGGTCTGTCCGCGGCGACTCATCATGTAGCCCGGGCCCTGCTCCAGGGCCCTGAGCCCCAAGCGATAGGAGACCAGGGGCTCCTGGGGCCGCCTGAGGGTGGAGAAGCAGGTACTCCGTGGTCAGGGAATGGGGCTTGCGAGGCTCCCAGGCAGAAGCAGGAGGTGCTGAACCCCATGGCCGGTTGACGAGCTGCTAAGGTCAGGAGAAAACTGCAGACATGGTGGCTTTACACCAAGGGCAGAGGCTCTGGCCAGGTGTTTTGGCGGAAACCTGGTTTCGAGATGCCCTTAGTGACAGCTTTCATTGCCAAAACATGCCTCCAGATGAGAGTTAAAATGGGCTTGGGAATGGCCCAGAGTCATGGAAGAGGCTTCCCACCTTCTAGCAGAGATCCCACTCAGAGGCAGCAGGGGGCGCCCTCCCGAGCTGGCGCGGGCCTTCCCTCCTGCGGAGGGGCCGGATGTGGGCGCACTGATGCACAGCGGCTGAGCAGAGGCCTGTTCCCACGCCTGTTCTGACCTCTCTGACCCCACCGGCAGCCCAACATTCAGTCATCCAGGCCAGGGGTCAGCAAAGGCTTTCTGTGGAAGACCAGATAGGAAGATGTTTGGCTTTGCAGGCCATCTGGGCTCTGTGGCAGCCACTCAGCCCTGCTGCGTAGGCCCGAGACCAGCTCTGGAGGATGCGGAAGCCGTGAGCTTCCCCCGATCCAGTAAAACTTCCAGAACGGACATTCTCATTTTCTCGTGTTAACAATATGTTCTTTTGTTTGCCTTTTTCCCTAATCTTCTTAAACAATCATTCTTGGGTGCCAGGCTGTACAAAGACAGCAGTGGCCAGATTTGGCCCACAGGCTGTAGTTTGCTGACCCCTGATGTGGGGAGGTGCTCTTCGGTGCTTGATAGCAGTAAGAAGGGTATATGTTCCCAGAGAGACTGGGCACAACCAGGAGGGCCCGGATTCGGAATAACACCTTTGGACCACAAATACGGAGCTGGGCCCCTCGTTCTTTATTTTAAAACCTCACACGTTGGGCACCTGGTGGGCTCAGTTGGTAGAACATGCAACTCTTAATCTCGGGGTTGTGAGTTCAAACCCAATGTTGGGCATAGAGATCACACACACACACACACACAGACACACACACACGGGGTCGTGAGTTCAAACCCCATGGTGGGCATAAAGATCACACTATCCAGCCAAGGAGAAGGAAAGCCGCAGGGGCTGATAAGCTGAGCAGTCCTGCAAGAAGCAGAGGTTACAGAGGTTGGAGGGGATTTGGGTGGTGGCGTGTGCCTTTCCTGGGGTGGGTACTTGGAGCAGATTGTGTGAGAGAGGGCAGCTGGGCATAGTGCTGTGCCAGAGAGAGAGAGAGACAGAGAGAGAGAGAGAGAGGGAGCTCCCCAGGGAGCATGCGCAGTAAAGGGAGCCAGACACACCTGCCCTCTTCCTGCCTGCACTCACCTTCGTGTAGCTCGAGTTGAATAAAAAGATTCATCTTGGGACTGAAGGAAGTAGAGAGAAATGATTACAGCCTGGCTCCACCCACCCCACCCACCCCACCCCACTCTCACCCCTGTCACCTGCTCATTAGCATGTTCCGTGTCAGCCTGCTGCAGATTTCCCATTTCTGAACCCTGTGGGAAAGGAGCCCATACCCCAGCCAGGGGGATGAGGGAGAACTGCAGAGGGTTGGGGTGGCTGTTAAGGGTTTCTACTCATTTCTAGAACAGTTTGTGAAGAGCTGTATGTCCATGCCCAACACGAATACACATTATCAGCCTGGGGTATTCAGTGCAGCACCAAGTGGGGGAAGCGGGTGTGGGTGTGCCGGGTAAGCTAGCAAGGAAAACACTGGGCAGATGCTCACCAGACACTTCATTTCCCACCTTGGGCCAGTGAAGGTATGGAAGGATCTAGATCTAGAAGCCACAGAACGGACCCCGTACTAAGTGGGATTTGCTGATCCAGGGGTCATACTTACTGTGCAAATTGGCAGTGGGGGCCCTCGGGGCAGAAACCCACTAAGTAATTAACACACATTGTCTTATGGACATGGCAGTGCTTACACAGGGGACCTGCTGGGCAAAGAACAACCAGAAACACACATGACAAAGCTCAGCGGAAGGGTATAGCAGTCACAGGCTCTCCACCTCACAGGGTGCATAAATCTCCCTGTCCCTTCCAGACCACCCAAAGCACCTGCTTCCTAGCCGCGTGACTGAGAGGGGAAAGGAGACCTCGGAATGTGTTGGGGTGGGTCCCGAACAATGGGGTTGGAAGCGTCCCAGCACACTGCATCTTGGCGAATTGATGTGGTTGAGGACAGTCATGTGCCATCTTTATTTAGCTCCAGAAAGTACAGCTGGGGAAAGGCTGACCCCACAACCTGCTTATCCTCCCCTAAAATCCCCCAAACCAACACTGCCAAGGCCTCAGAGCAATTCGCCTGAAAACAAAGGAAAACAAAGCACGTAGTCCTCAGAGCAGAGGGACTGTGATGGGGGGAAGCTGCTGCTTAATGGGGTAGATGGAGCAAGCTTCAGTGACAGCACACCCCCGGGGCGGGAGGGGGGGGTTAAAAGAAATAGAGAAGAGAATGTAGATGAACTATCTCCTGTGGGCCCCTATGCCAAGGGCTTCCCGTGGGGTCCTAGATCTGACCAACTCCGTAACCCTACAGGGGAGGGGTTTCCCCTTTTCGTAAGTGAGGAAATGAGTTCAGCAACTAGTTCAAGGTCATACAGTTGATGCACTTTGAAGTCACCAGGATTGGAACCCAGGTAAGCCTGCTGCAAGAAGCCAGCTCTGTGCCAGGTCCTTCCATTGTTGGCTGAATGTTAACAATGTCACAGAGCGGGCCTGGGGAGAACGATGGAAGGACCTTCTGTTGGGAAGGCCCCACGGGCTTCATCAGGAATATGCCTCCTTCCCCTGCCAGGGACCCCCCCACACACACGTCCGGATCACCTAGTGCTCCCTTTCCATTGGGGCCTCACCATCCTTGCAGAAACCTTGGTCATACCAAGGACAGTCTCGGGTCTTGAAAGCTGGCTTCACGTGGAGAAAGGCACATTCCTTGTTGTTGCAATCACCTGAAAAATCCAGCATTCTTTAAATGTAGGCTCATCTTTATTGTTACTTCCGCCCTCCCCAAACTGGCCTGACCTTGCCCCTTGCATAGAAGCCACTTGCCTGCCGTCTGTCATGGGCCACTTTTCCAAGACAGCAAGGTTTTTCGAATCCTTCCTGCAATCTAAGGGGGTTGGATCCCAATACTACATGCCAAGCAGGGCTTGGGTGGGAATAAACACATCTGGAAGAGCTGAGGCAGGGCCAGAGATCCAGAAGGAGGGGCCGGAACTGAAGGCATTTGGAGGCCACCAGAGAGGAAGGAACGAGAGGAGAGGCGGGGAGGGGAGACCCAGAGCGAGCAGCTAACGATCCAAGAAGACACACCGTGGATGCTGATGAAAGCCCTCTCATCTTCATCACTACCACACCTACAATGTTTCCAGAACCACGGCACAGTCCTTTTCGGTGGAAATGCCAAGAAGAGCAGAGTAGTGCTCCCAAGTTGGCACCAGGATGATGTCAGACTCGACATGAGGGACACCTGTAGCTTCACAACGCCTGCGCTGTAATCGGTCTGTGGGTTGGCCCAGGACTCAGGTCCCCTAGAAGGAGCCAGCCCTGTTGGACAGACCACGTGAGAGTTGTGGTAAGAACCCCCTTAGTTTTCTCTTAGGGGCCCAGGGGCTTTGAAGGAGCCATGGGGAAGATTCGGCTCATTTCTCACCTCTTGAGTAGAGAAGCGGTGAATGCTTCCAATCTCATCCTCCTTAAAAATCTACAACTTGGTGCTTCTCAGAACCAAAAGGAACTTCACGGGGTTCACCCCATTGGCTTTCAAACTGCTCCAGAGATCTATTTTCTACACTGTGCTTCTGCAAAGCAGGTTTCACCTGGAGAACAGTGCACAGATACCGAAGAGCTTTAAACTACTATTCCCTCCAACCCTCCCATCTCACGAACGAGGACACCAGGGCTCAGAGAGGGGAAATGCCGTGGCCACGATCACCGGGCTTCCTCGCATTGACGAGGGGTTTACGTGCTCGGCGTCTGTGTGCAGCCCTTGGCCGAGCGCTGACTCGGAGCTCCGGCCTCCTGAGGAATGGAGTGACATACCCCAGGGCTGGTGAGCATTTGACAGGCCAGGTGGTGGGAAGTCACCTGTGCCAAGCTCCCTTTCTGCCTCGGCCTGGATGCACGTCTCCGTGTTCCTCTGATGGCCAGCAGGTGGCACCGCACCCCACCCTCCACTCCGCGTTTCCGAGCCAGCCGCAGGGCCCAAAGCCCCTGGCCCCCTTCAGCTGCCCCTTCGCGCTCCACCACCTCCCAACATAAGGTTCCTTTTTTTTTTTTTAAGGTTTTATTTGTTTATTTGACAGAGAGATAGCGAGAGCAGGAACACAAGCAGGGGGATTGGGAGAGGGAGAAGCAGGCTTCCCGCCGAGCAGGGAGCCCGATGCGGGACTCGATCCCAGGACCCTGGGATCATGACCTGAGCCGAAGGCAGACGCTTAACGACTGAGCCACCCAGGCGCCCCCAACATAATGTTCTAAATAAAACAACTTATTTGCAAGAAGAATGATAATTACTTTGATAGGATATTAGAGATATTCATTTACTCCAAGAGCAGAAACAGAGGTTACAAACTACCATCAATGATTTATATGGATGCCCCTCACAGTGAGAGGTATTTGAGGGCAGAAGGGAACCTGGTCCTATCCCTGTGACCGTCCCCAGCACAGTATCCGAGTCCCCAAAGAAAACCAAACCAAGTTTTACTGAAGGAATGAATAAGAGGCATTTTTAAATGAAAGAGGTTTAGGTGGTGACCAAGGGGAGCCGGGATCCAGATAAACTTTGTCTTTCCTTTCAAAAAAACACAAGCGGGCAGCTGAACCTCAACTCCGAGCAGGCAGGACACAAACTTTGGCCTGGGAGGAGCTCTTTGAGGATGCTTTGCTTTCTCCCCACATACCCGGGACTACCCCCCACCACCCCCCGCCATTGGCACTAATGAAGGACAGCTACCCCTGGAGCTGTCTCAGAGAGGTCCCTGGAGACTGGGCCAGCTCTCTCCCCCCAGGTCACTCTTTTGGAACACAGTTTGAAAAGCACTAGACTAGATAATCCCTAGGGCTCCTTCCAGCTCCTGAAAGAACTGAGCTGTAGAATTTTATTGGGAAGATATTTTATGAGATCTGAAACACTCTCAGACCGTTCTTAAAGGAGGTGACTAGTGGCTGTGTCTTCCCCCTCTGCAGCCCTGTGGATGACAAAAGGAGGTCCTGAGGCCAGAGGGCAGGAGAACACGGTCCAGACCTGACCACACAAGATAACTTGAGAGGCTAGGGCCTCTGAACCTCACGACTGTATGTTTACAGTTACCTTGCACTGCCCATCAGAGATGCTAGCTTTCCACTTACGGAAGCAATGTGAAGTTTCCTTCTAAAATAAGACTTAATAATAGCAAGACAATGGAGAGAGCAGACAGGTCAGTAGCACGCATGGGTGCTCTGTGTGTTGGGCAAGCATCGTGAAAGTGACTTCCAAATGCCAGTTTGGGGCCCCCTGGCCCTGACCCACCCCGGGACTGAGAGTTGGCCCGTTCCAGGCTTGTTTCCGGACAGTCAGTCCGGGTCTGTGATGAGGGAAACAATTCAGCCTTTGATTCCAGCCACACCCTTCCCTTCCCTGGGGGGCGGGGGCGGGGGGGGGGGGGGGGCGGGGGACCTGCGGGGCAGTGAACAGGGACGGACCCCAGAGTACAGCTCCCCTGCATCTAGAGGGCTGGAGAAGCGGGCACCCGAGGCTCAGAGAGGCCTGGTCTGCCCCCCGAGGCAGGCACAGCCTCCTTTGAGTGCCCCCCTCTCAAGACCTCGGCCCCTCTCACGGTCCCCACTGCCAACCTCCGGGGCAAGGCCTGGAGCCAGGAAGGGGCATTACCGAACTTGGAGTAGAAGTAGCACTCGGGCATCCTGGTGACGTCGTGCTGGTCCCAGAAACTGCACTGGTCGCCCTTCTTACACAGGCCCCAGAGCCAGTGCTTACCATCAGCTTCCCCCCCCGGTTGTGCCGGAACGGGCAGAGTTTCCCTGGGAACACCAGAGCACCCAGCTGCCCACAGCCTGGACCCAGCTCAGGCCTGAAGGAACGCCCCAGGAGAGGCTGTGGATCAGACCCCCGCTGCCCTCCCTTGATCCCATCACCCGACCCCTGGTGGAGCTGGAAGCAGGGCCAGAGGCAACACGGAGGATGCTCGGTAGTCCTGACAGGTGGCTGTTGGCATGACCACACCTCTGCCCAAACTCTCCTCTCTGCCTGGCCTGCCGTCGCCCTTCTCCACCCCCGGGGAGCCCCAGGGGGTCAGGGCAGCTCCCAGGCGCCTCACGGCCCCCCTCTCCTCCAGGCTCATGGTGGGGCCCCTACCAGAGAGCAGAGCCACGGTTCCAGCCCAGGGCTCCCACCCAGCACGGTCTGGGGCACCCAGTGCTCCCGAAGGGCCTGTTAAAATCAGGTCTTAAAAACTCCCACAGGGGCACCTGGGTGGCTCAGTCAGTTGGGCGTCTGCTTTCAGCTCAGGTCATGATCCCAGGGTCCTAGGATCGAGCCCCGCATCAGGCTCCCTGCTCAGCGGGGAGCCTGCCTCTCCCTCTGCTTCTCCCCCTGCTCATGCTCTCTCTCTCTCTGTCAAATAAATAAATAAAATCTTAAAAAACAAAAACTCCCCCAAAGGTTATGTTTCCTGAGTCTGGAGAACTAAGGTGCTGACCTAAGAGCCAGCTCTGTAACAACTTAGAAGGAAGTGGAAATGTTCTATGTAACTCTGTTATCTTCCCACTGGGGTATTGCCAACTGCACGAAGGATGCTCCAGTTCCTAAATTCCTGAGCAGGACCAGCCTCAGGCTTGGCGGACTCTCAGATAGAAGGGGAGGGAAAGTGTGAAGGGCTTCTTTGTACCTAGTCCTCCCGTCACCCGGGCCTGTGACTTGCTCGGGCGTGACCTCCCGCAGGAGCAGTGGTATTTCTTTGCAAGAGGGTGTCACTGTGAACCACTGCTTTGGAGGAAGGACCCGAGGCGGCATCTCAGTCCTGGCTGCATAGAGCCTCGAGTGAGCAATGAGCTGGTTTCCCTCTCACCCCGTCATCCAGAGCCAACACACCAAATGAGGTACGAGGTACATGGCAATAACACCCCAGCCCCTCCCTGCCTGGGCCCTTCCTGGCCTCCTGGCTTCCCAAGAGCAGGATCACTTAGATCCGAAAAACTGGTCCTAAATTCATTCACAATAGCAGGGTTATTTAACCTGGATCTCTAGGGGGACTGGGAACCCCCAGATTGAAGACAAGACTTTTTGGGCAACTGTGTATTTCTACAGGAAGGGGCTGTGAGTAGTTCATGAGCCAAAGGTTGAGAAAAACCCTGGTTGGATTCAGGCCTCCTGTACCGGGGGAGAGGGGCTTCGAAGGAGGTATCACTTAATCCAAGTTGGGGTGGGGGAGAAACAGATGACACTGGTAGCATTTCAGAGACGGAAATGGCCACAGCTTAGGACATAAAGACTACATAGAACAGCTGACCAGGTCCCATATTGATGCAGAGGGTGAGAAGGGGAGGGGAGCGGGGAGAAGGGCACTGCTTTCCTGGCTGGGAGGAAACTCAAGAAGCCCGGGGCCTCCCGGGAACACACAGGCTGAAACCCCCAAAACACTCACAACCCCAGTAAGGTGGGAAGAAGGGAATGTCCCCTTCCAGGTAGCCCTGGGTACCCTAATCAATGCTGCTGGGCCAGGGAAATCCTTAGTGGGGAGGGGAAGGCTTCCTGAGGGATGTACCCACCCACCTGCCCTTGTAAGGAGTTACAAGACAAATTCGACTCCATTCCAACCTCCCCTCCCCAGGTGCAGATTCGACACCCTAGTCCAGGCCAAGCAGAACCCACCGTAGTCTAGACTGCCCCTGCACACACACCCCCCACCGCCAGGTTCTCCTGCTGACCCACCTTTGTCACAGAGCCCTTTAGCGAAGAAGCTGCACACAGCCGAGCCCAACTCTAGAAGGGAAGGAAGGAAGGTAGCTTCTTCAGAGGCTGCAGCTGCTGGAGGGGCTTTTCCTACTCAAGAAGTGCCCCCCTACCCCGAACTTCCCTGAGGCTTGGGCCTGGGGGCCCCCAAGTTCCTGGCTTTTTGGATGCTGGCCTCCAGAACCAGCCCCGAGACCTCAACACCTAAGCCCCCCAACTCTGAAACAGAGGGGATGGAGGGGCACAAGGGAGTTCAGGGGGCCAATGTGGAATTTCCTGGCTTCTCACAATTCACCTTCTGTGTCTCTCTGCTTGCCCAGTCTGGGAAATGGGCTGCCTGGAAGTCAGCCCCATTTTCCTGGAGTCCTGGAGAGGATGTAAGAGGGGAAGCCTGAGCCCCTAAGGGAGGGACTAAGCTGGGAATCACAGGTGGCCGGCCCCAGCCCCGCTGCCTCAGTCTCCCTGGTGAGCGGCAGTGAAGGGGCTGCCCCCTCAGGAGCTGAGCAGAGAAGCCTCCAGAGAAGGCTGGGGAGAGGGGGCCTGGCACAAGTTCCTCCAGAAGGATGGCTGACAGCCTGTCCTCACTCACTGTCCATGCCCTGGAAAGGCAGGAGGCCAGTGCCCTTCGGCATCTCTACGTCCTTCTCGAAGGTGAAGGTGAGCTGCTCCAGCCCAGCAATGACCTCTTGCATCTTCCACCTCCTGCCCAGGCTGCTAAAACCTGCTCAAGCCCCTGCAGGTGGACCTTATATAGCTCATCCCTTAAGGGGCCAGGCTCTGATGCCGCGCCCCTTATCCCCGGGTGCCAGTGGCCAGGTGACGTCGGGGCTACGCTCCAGGCACAGATCTCACCACACCCACCGGATGCAGGTGCAGACGCCCCAGGGCCCCATTCCCCCGCACGGAGTACAGGACATCCCGCTCACAAGGCACGCTGCTGGGGAAGAATTAGCAAAGCCCCCCACGCTGCTCATCTCTCTGCGGGTCCTCAGACATACACACAACAGATGCGCAGACATTCCCAAACCTGTGCTCATTCTTTCAACATGAAGACAAAGCCACAGGTCAGAAGAGTTGCATAAACCAGCTCCCATTCCCAGGAGCTTGGGGGCCAAAGGGTAAGGGGGGGTGGCGGGGCAGGGGTGCTTCCCTCCAATCAGATCCTAGCCAACCCCTCCCTCTGGGACTCCTGACACCCCTTTTCTGGCCTGAGTGACAAGCCCTGAGTGAGCTCTTCATGGGAGAGGGGAAAAGGGACGAAATCCAGAGGAATCAGGAACAGTCTGCTGAATAGCGCTTTGTTTCCGCACACACAAGCACACATCCCCGAGCTGGGAGCTCGGCTGGGGTTGGAAGCAACCAGAGGCCGGCCTCCCCGCCAGGATTCCACAGGCTACCCGAGCGCCTCCCACCCCTGAGAAAGTGCTTTGTAAACGAAATCTCTATGCAAATGTTGTTTTATTATTATTACGCCACCCCTGCCCCCAGGGCCTGGGACATCTGAAAGTGCTTTCAAAGGAGCGCATTAGGGCTCTAACTAGGACAGGCTGCCCCTGGCCCCCACCCCCTGCACTGGCCTTCCCTCCCACTGGAGCTGATGTTTTCCGAGTCTGAGTCTCGCACTGGAACCCACAGGACCCGACGCCCTCCTTCCTGGATGGAGCAGGGAGAGGTGGGCAGCGCCCTGCAGGCCTGAGCTGGCCTGCAAGAAGGAGCCTGCTGGCTTTTGTTTTCCCAGGGCTCCTGCTCAGGCTGTTCTTTTGAACTCTGGATCCCAAAAGAAAATAGCTGGAGAGAGAGAGACACCTGGAGCCGAGGCGGGGCGGGGAGGGGATCCAAGAGTTTCCAGAAGCCTGGGCCTCCCCGCCAGCTTCGGCATGCTGAGCTGGTGGCAGTGGGAGGCTGGGGCACCAGGGCCCCTGGGGTAGATGCCCTATTCCTGTGCATCGATTAGGAGTCCCAGAAACACATTCATCTGTCAACATACTAACCCGACAGGCCAGGGAGGCAAATGAGGACATCAAGCCTCGGCGAGGCCAAGGGCACACAGTTGGGAAGGTGGGGAGGAGGGAATTCAAATCCGGGTCTCTTGATGATTTCCTTCCATAAACATCCAGAGAGCATCTGTGTACTAGGGACTGGGGCCCCCGAAACGAAGGACTGTCTTCCTGCCCTCGGGGACAGCCCAGTCAAGTGGGTAGTATGCGATGGTCCAAGGGGATGAGAGGGGATGAGAGGGCCTAAGAGGGTGAGAAATGGTAAAGGCTGGGGTGGGGGGGGGCGCTAAGCAGGGGCAGCGAGGGGCGGCAGAGGAGTGTTCCAGAAGGGAGGCCAGCCATAGGAAGGCACAGGGCATGAGGTGACATGGCAGGGGGTGGGTGGTGGTCAAGGTCAAGGTGGTCAAAGGTCAAGGTTAGACCTTCTAGCAGAGGGATGTGGGTGACAAGGTTGGAGAGGCAGGGACTTGAAACTCCAGTATCTCTTAGGGCTTGGTTTTCTCTCATGAAGCCAGCGGAGTGCCCCCTGAAGGGCTAGGAGAGCCACATACAGCACCCCGGAGAACAGATGGAGGAGGAAAGGCAGGGCAGGCAGCTATGTAAGGGATGATAAAAATAATAATTAGACCCCCAGAGTTATCTCCAGGGATGCTTCCCTGCACTCCCGTGGCCAGAAAGGGTTCACTGGCAAGAGCCGAGCGGTAGAGGAGACCCCAGTGCAGACTCCTCCCTCCATCCACCACCAGCGTCCCCTCCTCTTCAGGTCAAGGTCCTGCCCACCACCTGGACTCCCTGTGGCACCTCCGAGCGCCTGGCCGGACAGAGGGTGTGCTGGGATGTTGCGAAGACGAGTCCCCCACTCCCGGTGCACAATCGTTGATTTGGCGCAAGAGTGGCTTTTGCTTCCCGCAAATGCTTTCTGGGGCGGGTTGAATTGTCTCCCCCCAAAAGGTAGACCAAGTCCTAACCCCTGGTACCTATGAATGTGACCTAATTTGGAAACTGGATCTTTGCAGAGGTAATTAAGTGAAGGATCTCAAGGAGATCAGCCTGCAATTAGGGTGCTCCCAAGAGAAGAGAGGGGGTTTGGGACACGCAGGGTTGGCAGAGAGGTGGAGAAGGAGCTGTATGAAGACAGAGGAGGAGGCGGGATTTTGGCAGCTGCCATGGGGCACCGAGGTTGGCCAGCCGCTCCCAGAGGCCCAGACAGAGGCGGGAGACAGTTCTCCCTCAGAGGCTCCCGAAGGAGCCTGCCCTGCCCACACCACCGTCTCAGACTTGTGGCGATGGGAGAGAGTACGTGTCTGTTGTCTCAAGCCACCACCTCTGTGGTAATTTGCTGTGGTGGCCCCAGCAAACAGAAGAGCGAATAAACACACAGGGAAGTGGGTGACCGCCAAGGTCCCACAGCTAATTGGTGTCAACTGGGGGTGGTCTGGGTCTCCCACCTCATAAGTCCTTTCCTCGTCTCCTTGTCAGTCAGACCGGGGGGCTGTCCCCCATGTATGCAACCACCTCAAGGCTCCCCAAGTGGACCAGCACCCCCATTGTGCAAAGATAAAACTCAAGCCCCAAGCCACAGAATCCCTGGTGATACCCCGGAGAAGGGGCTGGAGTGGGGAGCCGGGTGCCCCAGCTCTGGGAGGTCCCCTCTCGAACCTCCTAGTCCTCTCTCTGTGCCCTGGAGCGTATCCCTAGCGCCCGTGTTTACATCGTTTCATTAATTCATGGCTGCGGAGTGGACGTGCATCGCTCTGCAAACAGTGGTGTTAATTTTTAATCACCATCATTATGAGACGCTCATTTAACTCCGGCTGCAGATTTCCTGAATCATCATCACCCTGCCCCTTTTCCTCTATAAATGCACTGCTCTGAAAAGCAGGAGTGTGGGGAGTTCTAGAATTCTCTGGCTGCTGGGAACCGGGGGAGGTCCTCGTGCCTGTTCGTTAGTTTGTACTAACGTTAGTACAGTTGTTACTGCTTCTGCACCCAGAGCCCCTCCTAGGCTGAGCAGAGGCCCAGACCGCCAGCAACTATGAGTTAGCAGTAACGACCCATTCGGCCAATGGCAGCCCGTGCTTTTCTGGGCTGAGTGTGGCCAGGTCCTCCTCCCTGGTGTCTGTACATCTGCCCCACGCCCCACTCGGGCACCCTGAGTCTGTGCACAGGGCATTGGGTTCAAATCTGGGCTTTGCTGGCCCCCAGCCTGTGATCCTGGGCCGGTCATTTAAGATTTTTTTTTTTTTTTTTTTGAGAGAGAGAGAATGAGAGACAGAGAGCATGAGAGGGAGGAGGGTCAGAGGGAGAAGCAGACTCCCTGCCGAGCAGGGAGCCCGATGCGGGACTCAATCCCGGGAGTCCAGGATCATGACCTGAGCCGAAGGCAGTCGCTTAACCAACTGAGCCACCCAGGCGCCCCCCTGGGCCAGTCATTTAATCACCCCTCTGAGCCCCAGATTCTGCACCAGTGAAACGGGACCCCCCAGCGTGACCTCACGGGGGGTGCCGGCCGCGAGAAGCGCATGTGGGTGCCTGCTACCAGGGGGCAGCTGTATCAGAGTCGTCCTCCCAGGTCGGTGCCGTAAGGAACGAGGACCAGTGTCCTGCCCCCAGGTCCGAGGTCACCCTCCTCAAGCTTATTGTTCCTAAGGGCCCCTGATAAAAGCGCTGGGGGAGACAGGGGGCTTCATGCTGCTCAGGTGCTGCCGGAGGGGAAGCTCTGAGTCCAGTAGGGCGGGGCTGGGTGGCAGGACAGCCATGGTGTCGGGATGGGGTGGAGGTCAGAGGAACCCCCCGTGGCCCCCAGCTGCGGCTGCTCAGCCCCAAGGACAATGAGCCAGTGTGCTCTGCCCTCTCCACTGCTCTTTGTGCCCCAGAGATGCCACTTGGCGGAGACAGCTGTTGGCCTCACAATAGCCACTTGGAGTGCAGGGCAGGGAGGTCCAGCAGCCGGGATGGTCCCGCTGTGACCTTGCCCGAGAGCTTGGTCTCTGCGAGTCTGGTGGTTCTGGGAATGCTACACTGGGGAAAGCATCTCTCTCCCCCAGGGGCCTGGGCACAGTAATGGGACTAACGACCCACCCACACTTCTCATCAGCGCCTCCTCCTATCCTCACTTGCAAATGTTTCAGTTGCTTCTACCCATTTTACAGATTAAGAAACCAAGGCTGAGAGGGGCGAAGGACTGCCTAAGCCGACAGAACCGGTAGACGTCGGAATGGGACGAGACTCCGGACCTTCACTAGCAGTTCCTAGGACTTAACCGGTTGAGGTCCACCGTGTACACCATCTTTTCTCTAATTCCCACAAAACCCCAGAAAGAGAGCCATTATTATTATTATTATTATTATTATTATTATCTTCTACAGTTAAGAAAACAGGCTCACAGGCTTACTTACGTGAGCTTCCCAGAGATCCCAGGCTCAGTCTGCAGGGCCCACAGCCAGCCCACCTGGCCACAGTGCGGAAAAGCACCCAGCCCCAGGGCTGGAAAGAGGAGAGCGTGTTCGGGCCACGGGAGGCTGCGCTTTTGGCCTGAGAGTCAAGGAGACAGGACATTTGGGGCCCAGGGGTGTCCTGAAAGCTTTCTTCCTCTGCTGTTGCCGCCTTCATGTGTCCTGGTCGTCAGGCCTCCCTGTCCTCTGCTTCTGCACCCAGAGCCCCTCTGGGCTGAGCAGAGGCCCAGACCACCAGCAACTCTGAGTTAGCAGAAGAGGCAGGAAGGGGGCCGGCTCAGGCTACACTCTGGTTTCTTCCTACTTACTCACAGCCCCTCCAGCTTCGCTCAATGGCTTCTGCCCCCGCCCGGCCTCTAGGGAGCCGTTCATTCATTCACTCACGTACTCACTCAGAAGTATCGTCGAACTTCCATTCATGCCAAAGGACACAGAATGAATAAGACACAGCTTTTCTGAGCAGAATAACAAGCAGAATAATGGCCCCCAAAGATGCCCACGTCCTAATCTCTGAACCCTATGGACATGTTACTTATGTTGCAAAGGGGACTTTGGGGAGGTGGTTGAGTATCCTGAAATGGGGAGATTATCTTGGATTCTCTGGGCGGACCCAGTGTCATGACCCGGGGCCTTATAAGTGGGAGGTAGGAGAGCCAGAGGGAGGGAGGAAAAGAGAGAGAGAGAGATTTGAAGATGAAGATGTTACTTTGCTGGCTTTGAGGACGGAGGAAGGGCCACGAGCCAAGGAGGGCTGGCGGCCTCTAGAAGCTGGAAGATGGGAGGAAACATTCTCCCCTCGTCCCTCCGGGAGAAATGCAGACTTGCTCACAGCTTGGTTTTAGCTCAGTGAAAGCCACTTCGGCCTTCTCACCTCCAGGATTGTAAGAGAATAAACGTGTGGTGGTTTAAGCTACTAAAATCGTAGCAATTTAGTACCAAAGAGGACACGAAGATAGGGAGAAGTCACCCATAAACAGGCAGTGGAACCCTGCCAGGTGGCCAACAAGGCAATTACAAAGCTACCACAGAAACACCTAGCTCTCTGGTGGGTGGTGAGGAAAGGCTTCAGGGAGGACGTGCAGCAAAGCTATGGACAGGTAGAGTGTCATCAGGTGGTAAGGGACAGTGTGGAGCCCGGCCTCGGGGAGGCCACTGAAGGAGCCAGCCTCACAGCACCGGGTCTGACCTGCATTTTATTTATTTATTCTTTCATTCATTTATCATTATTCTTTTTAATAGATTTTTAAAATATTTATTTTAGGGAGAGAGAGAGAGCGCGCGTGTGCGTGCGCATGAACGGGGGAGGGGCAGAGAGAAAGGGAGAGAGAGAATCTCCAGGAGACTCCTCGCTGAGTGGGGAGCCCAATGAGGGGCTCGATCTCACGACCCTGAGATCATGACCTGAGCTGAAATCAAAAGGCAGATGCTTAACTGACTGAGCCACCCAGGCGCCCCTTATTTATTTATTTGTTTGTTTGTTTATTTATTTATTTATCTGTGTGAGAGAGAGAGAGAGAACAAGCAGGGGGAGCAGCAGAGGGAGAGGGAGAAGGAGAAGCAGGCTTCCCGCTGAGCAGGGAGCCCGATGCGGCGCTCGATCCCAGGACCCTGGGATCATGACCTGAGCCGAAGGCAGACGCTTAACCAACTGAATCACCCAGGCGCCCCCCCCCTTATTTATTTTTATTATTCTACCCCCAACCTGAGCCTTGAACTCATGATCCCGAGATCAAGAGTCTACCGACTGAGCCAGCCAGGCACCCCTGGTCTGATTTTAGAAAGAGCCTCTGGCTGCAAAGCCCTGGGGCCACTCTCCGAGGAAGGGCCGGAAGAAGGCCTTGCAGCAGCCCGGATGCCAGAATCCAGCAGTCCCAGGAAAGGGGGTCCTCTTCCCCACAGCCCTAAAGCCGACTATGCTTTGTAAAGGAGAAAAACGTCCAAGGTCAGGATCAACCATAATTATTAGCAAAGTTCTCCTATCTCTTCCTGCATCCCAGGAGATGGTTTTGTGTGCCTCCTGGGGTGGATGTGCCCCCTTGTCCCCCGCTTGCAGGAGGGAGAGGTAGGTTTCTCTAGGACACAGAACTGCCCACTGACTGTTGACACCATGATGGATTAATTCTCCCAGCCGCGGCCTGGGGCACTTACTCTGATGGATGGGGGTGGGGGGTGCAAGGTCATGGGTTTGATCTGCCTCTGGGTCAGTTGAGTCTGGAAGAAAAACTCCATTTCCATCCCGGCAGACTGCCCTCCAGTCTGTTACTTCTAAATGATTCTTGGGTCACAAGGCAGACAGACAGATTACAGATGGAAAAACCCTCCAGGCCCCAACTATTGATGAGGAGGAGTCAATTGTGCTCACTTTGTGTCCAAGCCCAGGGGGTGTGGGTGGCAGGAGAGGCCAAGCAGAGGACAGCCCCGCCTCACTCCCAGCCTGGACGAACCACCCCACCCCTGGGTTCGGGGGCTGCTGGGAGACTCAGTGGTGCTGGAGGGGAGAAGCTCACCAGTCCTGACCTTACCTCCGGTCTGGGGTTCATCAAACCCATAGCTCTGTCCTTGGTCTAACTTCTTGGTTCGGCTTTGAATTACATCTCTGGGCCACGCCTCCATCTAGATGAGCAACTGCTGATACATGGGGGGTTGCCTACCATCTCAGTCAGCTTGGGCTGAATTTCTCACAGTTTCTGGAGGTTGGAAGTCCAAGATCAGGGCACAGGCTTCCATATGTCTGAGACCAACCCTAGCTTTCCTGAAATTGTTGCCACTTTCCATCTCCTCTCAGGAATGTCACCACCACCAGATGCTCAGGCCAAAGCGAGCTCACTTTCCCAAACATGCAGCTCCCTCTCCTCACATCATAGGTTCCTCTCATCCCTGGGTCTGATTCGAACTCTCCTCTCTCAGGGAGAGCTCCCTATTGCCTTTTCTAAAGTAAGACCCAGGTCATCCTCTGTCTCACCACCCACCAGTTTATCCCTGCAAAGCCCTTGGTGCCAAGTGCACTGTTGGGCTTATTTTCTTGCTTGCTGGTGCTCTATCTAGTACCCCTGACCTCCCCCCACCGCCCCGCCGCCTCACCCCAAGCCCATGTTCCCACTGTGGGACTTCTCCATCAGACCCAGCAGGTGCGGTGCCCGGGCCCTCGGGACCTCCAGAGGCCCATGAACATGTTTTAATTTCCTTAAAATCAGAAGAAAATCTGTGAAAATCTCTTAGGTCAAAGAAAAGTTTCAATATATAATATTAATGCATGCATCTTTTTCCTAACGCAGTCATAAATCTAATTCAAACCATGTCTATGGCGGAGAGGCCCAGGAAAGCCGTAGTGCCGTCCTGGGACTGTGTCCGATTGTCCACTGCCTTGCATACTCTCACTGTCCCTGTACCTCTCGCAGTGCTAGGCATACAGCAGGTGCTCAGTAATGGCCGGAAGAATCCGTGCCGCCCATTTCCGTCTTCAGAGAACACCACCTCAGCCTTGCAGGCAGCCCTGATTTGACTTTCTGGGGGCCGGCAGGAGCCCCGGTTGCGAGAAATTACACTGAAGGAGCATTTTCCAAGTCAGCTGGGAGGCGACACGGTCCACTCGCCACCCTAGATCCGTGGAGAGCCGCCCCGGCCGCAGCCACCTTCCCAGTGCATTGCTCGGTCTGGCCCCACGGGGGAGAGAGACCAGAAAGCTGTATGGTACTTCTCAGATACAACCTTTAGAGTAACGATCTGCTGGCTAGAGACCTGTCAGGCTGCTCAGGAACGTGGGTAATTTAAGATGCAAGTAGATACATTTTGTTCCCCACGGGACTCCATAAACCTTTTTCCGCTTTGAATAAAAAACACGAGACCTGAAAACAGTTTTGTCTTAAATTGGCCATTAAGAAAAAAAAGAAAAGAAAAAGGTGTTTCAGCATTCCTGTAGGAGCAGGGATTTTCAGTCCCCGACGGGACTTGTGGCAATGTCTGGGGACATTTTGGATTGACATAGTCAGCTGGGGGGATGCTGCTGGCACCTAGGGGGTGGAGACCAGGGATGCTGCTCAGTGTCCTACAGGACAGTTCCTAATAACAAAGAACGGTCAGGCCCCAAACGTCAACAGTGCTGAGGTTGAGAACCCCTGCTTTAGAAGAATCTCAATAATATGTCTTGGATGAATCACTTGGATCACTTAGGTCTGGTCCTCTCCATAGACTTGATTTTATTGATCTGCACCTCGGCATCAAGCGCTCGATTGACACTGAACAGAAAGGCAGCCTGATGGGGCTTGTGTGAGTGTATGGGTTAGGAGACTCATGATGAGGACATTGCCCGAGACGCTGTTCCTGGCTTCTTCAACGATCTCACAAGAATCCCTCTCAGACCTTAGAAAAAGCAGAGTCGTTTCTGGGATCCCTTTAACCTTGTGGACTTGTGAGTTTTGTAATGGGTGGATTTCCCTTTTCACTCTGACTGACAGGAAGCTCAGAGTCCAATGTGCAGCCCACCTTTGAGAACTGTGGAGCCCCACCCGGAGAACATTTCTGCATACCACCCCCTTGGTTCACTGTACTGTTTGTTCCAGCCCTGTTTTCGCTCTGATCTATTTTTATCCTATTGTATTTTACATATTTTTGTAAGCTGCCTCCAATCCTTTTGGCAACAAAGCAGAAAAACAAAACAAAATTCAGCAGAGCCCTGTGGCCTTGGCGGGTATTTTATAATGTGCCAAGTGGTCATTTCAAGGCTAGAGTCCTGCCGGGGAAGGCAGCTATCCTGGGCTCTGCTGGTCCCCTCCTGGGAGTTTCCCTTCTTGGAGAACAGCAGCTCTGTGGATTACAGCAACAGGTTTTAGAGCGAGAGCCGCTGATATCCATCTGCCTGCAAATACCTCCCCCTCCCCCAAACGCTCTTTCCAATCTCCCATCTGGCTGTTGCCAAGGGGAAACGCTAAACAAGCTCTCCCATCACTCTTCCTAACTTGCCTTTCCCACATCTTCGGTGGGGGCCTTCAGGGTCCCGGGATACTCTGCATGTGGTTATCACTGCAGTATCAGTGCCGTCCAGGGGCGGGGGCGGGGTGGGGGGGGGGGGGGGGGGGGGGCCTGCCCCAGTATGCAAAGGCGGGGCCCTTTGGGAGGCTGTTGTGAGGGCTGGGGTGAGCCAGGGATGGGTGGGGTGTGCCACCTACACCTGAAAAGTTCAGCACCCCCCCAGCCCCCCCCACCACTAACACACTCCGGACACTGAGCACCTGCGCCCACACGATGCACCAGCTCGGCTTGCCCCTCGTCTGCTGTGCCAGAGCCCGTCCAGTCCAGTCCACCTCAGTCTCTGCTCTGCTTTGCTCACGGGACACAGCCAGCTTTCTTCCCTGCAGCCTCTGTCTGCCCATCTGTAAAATGCCGGGGGGGGGGGGGGGGGGAGGGTGGAGAGGGAACCAGGCCCTACAATTCAAAGATCTTAAGACCTCCTCCCTCATGTGTTCTGACACGCTCTATTCCTTTCGTCCACTTTCTTTCTTCTGGAAGCATGGTGTAGGGGGGGGCATGGCTTGTGCACATGGGAGAACGGAGTCAAAGGTGAGCTTGAACACCAGCAGGAACCCAGGCCCGAGGCTGCAGGCTTGTGAGGACTGGTCCTGCCCAGCAGAGACAGAGGCCAGCCCTGAGGGACCCCAGGAAGGACCTACGCACTTCCTGGCGGGCCCTTTGGATGACGTGAATCAGCAGCCGCCAGCTCCTAACCCGGCAGCAAGCAGCACCCCCTTTCCCTGGGGCACGCAGCCCAGGCGAGCCAGGCACACCCCGACCAGCTCGGCGTCTCCCTGCGCCGCTCTGCTCAGCCAGCTCACTGGCCCCACTGGTCATCCCGGGTCCCGGAGTGCAACTCATCAGGTTGGGACAGTGGTGGGGAAGAGGGGCTTTGGAGACTGTACCCAGGTCTGTGCCCAGTCGCCTTCGTGTTCTCGTCTGTAGAATGGGGGTAATACAGACAGAATGGGCCTCCCAGAGTTGTCATGAGGATAAATAGGGCCAATGCAAAGGCCCATGCTGGGCACAGGGCGGTCCTAATGGTTGACACCCAGCCCTCACCGCAGTAATGGGACAGAACAGCGTGTGCCTGAGAAGCTGCAGGGCACAGGGGTGGAGGGGAAACACCCCAGTGATGGCCGGACCAGGGTGGGCTGGTGCTCATGCGCCTTAGGCTAGGATTACAGCCCTGCCCGGAGCAGGAGACTTTGGGGGCCCACCACATTTTTGGAAATGTTAGCTGTGACCTGAATTAAAATGACGAAATTATTGCCCGGACGCAGTTCCTGGCCCCTGCTTTGGGTTCCTGGAGGTAGAAGGGACCCCACAGCACATCTTTAAGGGGAGAAATGCTCTGCAGGGGACCTGGGGTTCTCAGGTGAACCTCAGAGATCAAAGGGGAGAGAGTAAGGACGCCCCCCCACCCCAAACCCATCTGGGGAGTCTCTGGCTCAGTCTGTTTATGGATAGGGGTTCAACACACGATCTCATTGTCAAGTTTCCGGTAGAAAGTTGAACACAACCGAGCTGTTGCCTAACTTTAAAATGGAGAAACTGAAGCCACCCAGAGGGAAAGATCAGTGGCCCAACGCCACACAGCAAACTGGGATTAGAGCTGGTGTGGCTAGGCTGGTTCTGCCCGGTTATCCCATCCTCTGGTGGGTCCACGGAGCCCCAGCTAGAAAGCGTGCTCCTAAAGGTGTGGGTCCCGCCAGCTCTCTCCATAGGCCCCTGGGTCTTCCTGCCTGGCAGGCACTGTTCTAAGAGTCCAAAAGCAGGTCTGTGGCCTCAGGGTGGCTGGCTTCTCTCAGGCCCTCAAGAATCCTGGGTGAGGGGTTGCGGGTGGGCCCAGGGGGTTTCCACGGTCTGGGAGGCACCTGCCTGGGCTTCAGTGAACAGCACATTCCTCTCCCTAGTAGTGCTGCGGCTGGACTGCAGCCCCCAGGGACCCTGTCCCCCCACCCCACCCTGCTTCTAACCCCCACCCTCAGCCACATCCCTCAGTAGCTGAGAGTGAGCCCCCGAAGGGGCAAAGGGACCTGGGAGACACTTTAATTATGCTTCTAATTGCTTCCCAGGGAGGATGAGCACAAGCCCAAATCTCTCTGTGGCTGCTCGAGGCGAGAAGCAGGGTTTCCAGGAACTCAGCCACACTGGCCCCCAGGTGGGAAGGAGGGTGAGTGGAGGGGAACGCGGGGGGAAGGCGGGGGCAACGTGGGTGTGGGCAAGGGAAGGTGGTGAGGCAGGAGCTGGGCCAGCAGGCCGGAGAGGTCACGAGGTCCCCACCCAGGACAGACTCACTCCCCAACCTCACTTCTGGAAGGAATGAAGCTTCGAGGCGCCTGTGAGCAGCGAGGTACAGGGTTTTAAGTCCATGATGTTCGGATTCTACTACTTCGTGACTTGGGGAAGGTGGCCACGCAGCCTCTCGAGCACATTCCTTCTATAAAACAGGGACAACAGTCCACCTCGAAGGCCACGAGGCTGGACAGAGAACAGGCTGCCTGGAAGGTCATTCTCCAGGTCAGACAGTACAAGGCCGGGAAAGAAGGGACGGCAGCCCCTTTCCCGGCCGTGGCACCCGCTGTGCCCCGGGGGTGACCACTCCCATGTATGTGGGCACCTGGGGGCTTGCGGGGGGACACAGCCTCCCCTGGTTTAGTAACAACTTTGCCAACCCCATTGCAGTGACTAGGTCTGCAGCCCAGCCCTGTTAAGAGAGGCAGGATTCCTGTATCACAGATGAGCAGCTAAGGGACTAGGTAGCCAAGGTCCCCCAACTGGGAAGTGGCAGGGGGTGGGCACCACAATCCCAGAGCCCCCAGGGCCTGCCCAGGCAGACGGGCACATGAGCCCTGTGCTTCCAGAGGCTGGGGAGCCGCGCAGGAGGGGAGGGCCCCAAAGGGACAGGGAGAGAAGCCACCTCAGACCCCCCCCCCCCCGGCACCCTCACCCCCACCCCCCCCCCCCTCGAAAAACCGCCCCCCCCAGAAGCGGAAGCAACCCCCCCCCGGGCCCCCGGGCTTTTTTTTTTTTTTTTTAATGTTTCCTCACTGTTTTAACAATACCATGAAAAAAATATACAGTTTAGAATCTGGAACTGACCACTGGGTCTGCATGGGTTTCAAGGGTAGCTGGCTGGGGCTGCACGGCCCCTTCTCATTCCTCCCCTAGTGGGAGCTGCGCTACTAGAAACAATGCTGGAATCAGGAACTAAGTTAGTGTCTGGATCAGGATCTGACAAAACACGGCAGACCGGAGCAGCTACACCCGCCGGCCCCGGCCTGGGGCCCGTGGTACTTGTGTCTGTCCCCTCCCCACACTGCTACAAGGGGACAGGAGAAGGTGGGTTAGCTTATTCCCAGGACAGGAAAATCAGCATCCGTTAACCCTGGGCCACACACCCAAGCTCCCACTCAATCCCCTGGCGCAGGGTTATAAGGGCCAGAGTGAAATTCGAATTTCAGAAGAACCCATCATTTTTTTTTTTTTAGCATAAGTATGTTCCAAACGTGGCACAGGGCATACTTAGATCTAAAAAATTATCCTCTGTATGCCCGATATTCTAATTTATGTCAGCATTCTGGTTTTGTTCTGTTGTTGAATCTGGCAACTCTATACCCTCAGGGCCCTCAGGGGTGGGGGAGGGGGTCCTGCCGGCAGAAAAGGCCTGAAGGAAGAGGAAGTAGTGTGTGCGTGCGTGCGTGTGTGTGTGTGTGTGTGTGTGTGTATGGGGGGGGTAATCCGGGCAAAAAAGCTTTTTATCCCTCCATAGGAATGATATATTATTTTTTTTAAAAAATCACCTTCCAGAAATTTTCTACACCGGCTGCCTTCAATTGTTAGTAGCTATGGGGTGGGAGGAGGGACAGACATGCACGGACACCCACCCCATACAGTTCTAAATAAAGTTTGGAAGCACTTAGTATAAAGGTTTTCTAAAAGGATCTGATTTGCCTTCTGGCGGCAGACCTGCTAACACTGTTCCAGATACCGCTCTGGAAGGATTTAAACAAGAAGAACAAGAAGAACAAACAAATCAACAGGGACCGAGCGAGTGAGCGCCCAGCCTGTTCCTAGTGTCATCCTGGAAAGAGCCCCTTCTAGAAAATTCAAGAAGCCCGGGGCCTCCTTTCGTTCCCCATCCCGTTCTCGTCCCCTGGAAGGGGCTGCGTTTAGTGCACACATCTGGTCCGGCTTTGCTCCGAGGGGCTCCAGGCTTGTGGTGCAGGAGCTGGGGATGAGGGACGGAGGGGCCAGGGGCCGTGACCACCCTTCCTCCTGCCACACGCCACCAGTCGCAGCAGAAACGCCAGGAGAGGGAAGGTGAGCCAAGCGTCCTTAGCCGTGGCCCCCGGCCACCCCGGGGCTGAGCTGCGGCGGCCAGACGAGGCAGGAACGTGGCCGCCAGTGGCATCCACCTGAGGCCGGGGCGGAGGAAAGGTTCCTGTGCCGCAGCGCTCAGCAGGGCTGCGCCCACCCTGCAGCCCCCGCCAGCTCCCCGCGCCCGGGAGAGTCCAGGGTTCTTGGCTGCCCTGCACAGGACGGGGCAGGGAAGGGGGCGGCGGCCCCGGGGGCAGGGAGGAGACGGAGCCCCGCCAGGAGCCCCTCACTCACACTCGGATCTCCTCATCCTCCTCCTCGTCCATGAAGGAGAACTCCTTGTCGGGCTGCCGGGCCAGTGGGGCCCGGGCCCTGTCGGGGCCCCGGGAGGCCGGGCTGCGCTCGTCCAGGACGCCCGAGGTGCAGCTGGACAGGGAGCTGCTGTCCCGCGGGGTGTGGCTGCCCTCGCTGTGGGCCGAGGCCGGGCTGGGGGCCGCCGCCCACCCCTCGTCCTGGGGCAGGTCCCCGCCGGCCGCGCCCTCCTGCCTGGCCCGGGGAGGGGCCGCTGCGGCCACCACGGGAGCCTGCAGGGGGCCGCAGCGGGCCGCGGCCCCGTCGTTGTGGTAACCGCCATCCTCCTCCTCCGGTTCCCACTCCTCCTTGTCCATGATGCTGAGGACGTCGCCCAGCATGGACGGCCCCAGGTCAATGTGGAAGGACATGATGGACTCGGCGTGCTTGAGCCCCAAGCCGGCCTTGGGCACGACGGGCAGCTCCGTCAGGTCCCCGAAGGCCTGCTCGTCCAGGAGGGGGTCCGGGGAGTGGGGGGCGGCGGCCCCGTTCCGCCGAGGCCCAAGCTCGCCCTCGCCCGCCTCCTCCTGGCCGCCCTCCCCGGCGCTCGCCTTCTTCACGGGGCTGGACGACAGGCTCTTGGGCAGCTTGCCAGAGCCCTTCTCGGCCGCCTCCTTCTCGTTCAGCTGGGGCAGGGACATGGCGTTCTTGACGAACAGAGCCGAGTCCCGCAGGGAGCCCAGCATGTCCCTCTGCTCCCGGTCCCCCCGGGTCACCGACTGCGACCGCTTGCTGCCCCGGAACTTCCGCGACAGGAGGCTGCGTTTGGAGGACGAGGAGGAGGCCTGCTCATCCAGGGACTCACCGTCCAGCTCGCCGGCCTTGCTGTTGAGGAAGGAGGTGTCCCCAAAGGCATCCCCCGCCCGGCCCACGTGCATGGTGTGCCGGAAGTCGCCCAGGGGGGCGCTGATCATCTCAGCCGTGAGGTCCACGCGGGAGCGGCGCTTGGAGTGCACCGAGCTGGACACGAGCTGCTTGAGGATAGGCATTGTGCTGGGGGGCGGGCCTCCCGAGGGCGGCAGGCGGGTTGGGGGTCAGATCTGAAGTCCGGCGGGTGGAGGGGGTGACAAGGAGGAGATCATAGGGCTGCAAGGAGAGAAGAGCAGGCAAAGGGTTAACCCTGGCTGGCCACACAGCACCAAAGCCCACCGGCCTAGGGGCTGCTACTCAAACCTCAGCTCTTCCACCAAAATGAACCACCGTGAAATAAGCCGGCAGTTGGTGTCATAACCCTGCCTCCTTCTTCACGCCCAGGCACTCGGGTTAGGGGAGCGCTTTTTACAAATCCGGGTGGAGGTCAGACACGCTCTCCCTGAACCCGGGAGAAGGATGTCATCTCCCCCCAACCAAGATGCTGCCAGAGCAAACACAACCACACTGAAGGATGTGGAGGTACACAAGCGAGTCCACGCGGCAGGCAGCTCAGGGTTGGACACATGCTGTAAGTTCTTCCTGCCGTCTGACCTCAATCTCTGAAGTCAGTGGACACCTTAACCTGAGTCACAGCCCTCAGAGGAGGGAGCCAACAGGACGGGCCCCAGAGACGCTGCCCAGCATCTCCACAGATGTGGGTGGCCAGGCTCACCTTCTGAATCAGAATTGGGGTGGGGTTGCTGGGACCCACAGAACCAGCTCCCCAGCCTTCCAGTCCTTGCTGGGTGTCCCATAAATGAGGACCCCGCCTGTGACTTCGCTACTGTGGGGCCAAGCTCTTTGCCGAAGACTCACTCTGTGCCTCTTGGGGATGAAGAGGACTGCCTCCTGATTTCTTTAACCATTAAGGGTGTGGGAAGGCAGCGACTAGGTGGTCTGGCCCCCGAGATTGCAGACCCAGGCCAGGGCGGGTAGCTAACCAGAACAGAAGATCAGCAGAGGGGACCCCAGGAGAGCCTGGGCCGTCTGAAAGTTTGAGGGACCACACACACAGCTCCTGGCAAGCACCGAAATGAGGTCCCGTGTTGGAGCCAAACCAGCCCCTTCCCCTCCCGGAGCGACCTGCCCCAAATGCTAAACCCAGTAGTGCAGGGCTGAGCAGGGTGGGGAGACGTGGTGTCGGCCACCAGTCTTGCTAACGATTCTCAACTCTACCTTCACGGCAGGCCCGCCCTTCCCACTGCAAAGCACAACCTATGGGAACCCCATTGGTTTCTTCCTCACCCCTAAGGCTGCCTCCCACTAGCCCACCACATCCTGCCTGGCCCCTGACACCAGCCCAGCAGATCCCCATTTTTCCCCTTCTGTCCCTCTCCAGACCATTCATCACCTTTTATCTAAAACAAAACCCATCCAGGACTCCCCAGTGCAGACCCCTGGATCTGGCCACCAGTCCTCGCCTCCCTCCCTCCCTCCTCAATGCCATTCCTTGCTGCCCCCCTACCTCTGCACTCGGCCCCAGCCCCTGAGCGTCTGCCTTCTGGACGCCAGGACTGGACAAATGCAGGTCCCTGCTAGAGTACCCTGTCACCTGGCTCACCCAACGTCCTTCCGGGCTCAGTGGAGACGTCACTTCTGGGAAACGCCCTCTCGGCCACCCAGCACTCCGGATGCCCCCTCTCTCGCAGGCACTGCTCCCTCCTTCTATTCCCACCCACGGGGCTGTAATCTGCCCACTGGACTCTGAGCTTCCAGAGGGGGTTCCAAGGGGCCTGTTCACCGCTGAAGCCCATCTAGCAGACCTTGTTGAAAGGCAGCACCTCCATCCTGCCCTCCGGGCTTCACTTCAGCCTACAGACCGCTCCGGGGTTCCTGGCCCAACCTCTCTGTGTCCTCCAACCACCCCCCCCCGCCTCCGCCAGCCCCAGTGCTCTCACTCCTTGTGAGAGAGCTGCTGACACCCAGTCTGATGGCTCCCAACCCCGTGCCTGCCCCAGGCAGTCCTATGCTCGTCACTCCGGCAAACAAAGTCCTGTAGGACGTGAGGCGGGAGCCAGGCACTGGGGCAGACCTGCCACACCAGTGACCTGGGCTGGGCTCCGAGCCAGGGCAGGACTCTCCTGGATGGCCTTGAGATGACCCACTATGGCCAGTCAGCTCTCCCTCCTCATGTTCCTCTTTCTCCCCACCAAACCCTCAGGCGACTTAGCTTCCCTTGCCCCTAACCTGAATCCTCCCTCCAGACCACGTCCTGGGATCTAACCTCTAAATAATTAGACATGCATCAGCTAGACCAATTGGCCAACATTTTCTATAAAGGACCAGAGACTCAAGATTTCTGGCTTCGTGGAAGATACCGTCTTTGTAGTTAGTAGGAAAGCAGCAACAGACCCTATGTAAACAAAGGGTATGGCTGTGTCCCAATAAAACTTTATATATAAAAAACAAGTTGTGGGCCAGATTTGGCCCATGGGCCACAGTTTGCTGACTCTTACACTCATGGAAACTACTGGCCTCAGGCTCATCCCCTCGCCACTTCTCAGAAGAGGGTCACCCTATGTGACCATGAGTTCACAGGCCAACTTTTGGGGGAAAACTTTCTTTGGCTAAAAAAGAGAAAGGGAGTCTGCAGTTGGCCTCAGACTTGTTAGGAGCAGAAGGAAACCAAACCAGGTTTCTAACGACATCTTGATACTAGGGAATCCCTCAGGCTTCTGTGGGCACCAGGCAAGAATGGAAGGGGCTCATGTCTGCAACCTGCCTGTGGTCTAGCGCCCGCCTCTGGTCACAGAGTCCTGGGATCTCAAAAAGCTGGGAGGAAAGGGACACCCAGGGCAGCCCCAGAAAACGGGTATACTGAGGGGGGTGCAAAATTGCCCCAGGTTGGGGCGCCTGGGTGGCTCAGTCGGTTGAGCGACTGCCTTCGGCTCAGGTCATGATCCTGGAGTCCTGGGATCGAGTCCCGCATCGGGCTCCCGGCTCGGTGGGGAGCCTGCTTCTCCCTCTGACCCTCCCCCCTCTCATGCTGTTTCTCTCTTGCTCGTTCTCTAATAAATAAATAAATAAAATCTTTAAAAAAAAAAAAATTGCCCCGGGTCGAGAACACAGCTATGAAACTAAAGCTTATGCTATTTACCAGGTACACAAAAAAAAAGAGGGGAGGCAGGGCAGGGGGCATAAAGGGCTAGAATCGTGGGAACACATGACATGAATTTCCAGAGCTGCGTTAAGGGTTTTGATGTAACAGCAGGAATCCCCAGACCCACTGAGCAGCTTCCATCCAGCACTGTGGTTTCCCGATCTGAAGCGGGCCTCACAGAGAAGAGAAATACGAACCACAGACCCAGCTGCCAGGGCCTCAGCAGACCTGGTGAAGAGCCCTGTGGCCACTCACAGGGACCTGGTACTCTGGCCATCGTAACTACGGGACAGAAGGGTCCCATCAGCCCCCGCTTCTATCCTGGCGGGTAAAACAGGAGAAGAGGTAAGAGAGGCCAGCAGGGAAATCCGCAGGCCAGCCCCCAGGGCCCCCAGTAACCCGGCTTGGCCCTGCACCCCAGAAAGAAAGCGAAAGTCTAGCCAATGCTATCTGCTGCTTGTGGTCTCACTCCCCGGGGGTAGGAATGAGGCTTTCTGGCTTATAAAAAACCAAACCATCTCCAATACCCAGCATGAAAAAGTCTCGAGAGAGTTGGGGCCTGTATGGAGTCACCTACCCATCTCACTTGTCCAGCAAGGAGTCCTGGAGCTGGGCCAAGGTCTGGGTCTCTGGAATCCTAGAGCTCAGACCAGATGGGGCAGGCTTCAGGGCTGGTGAGAACCCTAAGCTTTGAACACAGAACAATGTGGGGGTGATAAATACCAAGATTAAGGACCAGCAGGTGGCCCGGGGCCAGTCCTGGGGGCAGGTCAGGAGACCTAAGAGCCCACCAGGAAGGGGATCGTGCCAAAGAGAGCTGTGTCTTTGGCAGGGGGCGTTGCTAAGTGCAATGACTCAGCTCTGGGGAAGTGGCTAAAATAGGCTGCCCGATGACAGGGCGGCCACTCCCCACCCCACCCCGGAAGCATCATATCCCACTTTCCTGGCAGAGCAAAGGAAAACCGAGCAGGAACTCATGGCTCTCCCTCACTCTCCCCAGCCTCTGATGGAACTGGACTCCTCTACCCTTGACCCCACCAACCACAGAACATTCCTTTAAATCAGGCGCAGTGAGCCCTCCCTGGAAGGCCAGGCCCCCGGTTGGTTGAGCCCGACCACACCCTCAGCTCCGCTCTGTTCCTGGGACTCCAGGGGACAGCCCTTGCCTGGACCCCTCACCCATGCTTGCTGGCAGGCTGCACACAGAGCACCGGCCTCCCAGATCAGCCGGTCCAGCGGCAGCTGGACGGACAGAAGGACAGGCTGGACAAAAGCACTCCCAAAGCCCCAGGCAGTGGCCGGTGGCTGGCAGCCTGACCAAGGCAGGAGAGAGAACTGGGCTCTCCCGGGGCAGGGCAGGCTTCCCACTTTGCAGCTGACCTGCAGCTCACCCTGCTTCAGAGGACGCACGCTTCAACGCTCCCCTGCACGGCCACTGGGGAGCTGCCCCTCCACCAGCTCTGCTGAGCTGTTCTAACACCCGTCCAGGCCAGCCCCAAGCAACGTGGCTGAACAGAAAGGGGTATGTGGTGAAGGACAACCTCAGTCATGGCTGGGAATGGCTACCCGAGGCTTTGTTCATTTACTCATTCATTCATTCATCGACTTCCTGCACACCCACCAATTTTTCCATACTCTTTTAGGCCCTAAAGACAGGGGGGCAGTGAGAATCACAAGGTGGATAAGCCCCCGGCCTTCCGGGGGCACATCTGTAGTGTGAATGTGGGTGCGAGGAAGGGGCTCTGCGAGCCGAGAACTGGATGATGCGAAGGAACCAGGCGGGTCAAGGGCAATCCAGGACGGAACAGCACATGTGAACACCCAGAGGTGGGAAGAAGCTGGTGGAGTTTGAGGAACAGAACAAAAACCCAGGGGCTGGGGGCCAGGTCCCACAGGCCCTCCCTGGAAGACGAGGTAGGCGTTCAGACGGCATTCTAGGTATGAAAGGAAATCAACGGCAGTTCCCGAGCAGGGAAGTCATCCAATCTGTGCGTTTGGAGGTTTCCATAGCAGCTGGGGTTGCAGCCATGGACGAGGGCAAGCAGGAGCTCAGGGCAAAGAGGATGGAGGCCAGGAGACGGATGATGGGGGGTGCCCATTCAGGGCATGTTTTGGAGGTAGGGACATCAGGAGCTGCTGAGGCCCGGGGCGGGGGGGGGGGGGGGACAGAAAGGGCAGAATCAAAGGGGACTCCAGGCCTTCCAGGCCCCACGCCAAGCCCCACAGGGCTTCTGCAGTGGCAGTTCTCACCTGGTGGGCTATGGGCCTTTGTCCCGGGCATGCAACCAACATCCCACCACCCAGGAAGAGCTTCACTTGGCCGAAACGGGGGAGGCACTCTGCGGCACAGCGTCCGCCTGCTGGAGCCATGCGGAGAAGGGCTTGTGCAAGAAGCTCTGGGAAACGCGGGCCGCACCCCTCCGGGGGCCGCTCCCCTCCGGAAGAGGTTAGGGGGCTCTGGCTTTTGTGGCCGGAGAAAGATTCAGTGCTTTCTGGAACACTTGGCAGCCTTACCCTGCAAAGATAAGAAGTGCTGGCGAAGGCCACAGAGAGCTTCCCTCCAGCCGTGGGACAAGGGCTGCCGTGAATGGGAGCGAGCCATGGACGCCTCGATCCACACTGTTACACTGCAGGAGGAACCTCAATGGGGGCTGCGTTGTCGTTTTAGCTGACTTTCGTACTATTTGGAACCTTCTACTTCCTTCACGAGCGCTGCCAAAAGCCCTTGGGTTTGAAAGTGTGCTGTCTGCACTGGGTGATTAAGACGCGCTGTCTTAAAATAATCTGAGCCTGAACAGCCACCAAAAAAAAAAAAAAAAGTGCAGGATGGGAAGATGAACTTTCATGACCCCTCCCGTACCACTTGTGTTTCTGTGTCAAGTAATCTCCTTAAAATCCTGGGTATGGAGCGACCATTGCCTCAGAGATGCTGAAGCCACAGAGGGACTCGCCTGAGGTCATGGATGGGAGCCAGGCCTCTGTCCCCACACCAGGGCTCCAGCCAATAAATTAGCCACACACGACCCACAGTGTGGTCTTGAGGCACTAGCCACCACGGCAGTTTCTGTAAATAAAAGCATTCAAGTGAGTAGGATTTAGCAACTTCTCCAGCAGGAACGATGTCAAAGCAGGGGAAAAAGTCACATACCCAGATATTCACAGCAGCCTTCTTTATCGTCTCAAAAAGGCTGGAAACCACCTAACAGCTAGGAATAAGGAACTAGTTGAGAGGAGGACGAGCTGTTAACTGACGGACATGCTGCCAGGAGGAGTGGGGGCTTACGAAGACCAGGCTGCCACATGGACCATTGGTGGCCACATGTCATCACATGGGGTGAAAAAAACCGGCAGGGCTTCCGCTCGTTTATACAGAGTGATCACAAGTCTACACGAATAAAGGCTTAAAGGAGTTACGTCAGGCTGGAGAGGACGGAGGTATTTTGTTTGTTTCCTTTAATGTGGTAATGTTGTTTTAGTAATAGTAATAGTAATAATAATAATAATAATAATAATAATAATAATAATAATATCCCAAAGCATCAAAGGCTTAAGGAAAAGACATTAATTTCAACACCACCTTAGAACAGTCTGGTTCTCAGGCTCAGTGCAAGGCCCCCAGCTTGGGTCTTGGGTCCACTCTCTGTGCCAATATGCGCCCCCCACGGATGTCTGTTCTCCCTCCCTCTATCCCTCCCCCCAAGCTGGATGCATTTTATTCTAAGTCGTGTGGGAGGAGAAAGTGGGCAATCTATAGCAACCTGGAATCAAGGCGAGACACGGAGATTAGGACTCCCCCGAAAGAACTCACTCCCCAACAGCTGCTTCCTGACGCCTGAGCCTCTTCAGCTGAGCAGGAGAAGATAACAGTCATCCCCTCCACACCGTCCGCCGGAGACGGGCCAATTTTCCGGTGCCACTAAAGCTCCAGTTGGAGGCCAGCCTCCCACGTGGGTGATCCCACAGTGGAATCCTATCCAAGATGCCCTGGGCAGGTGAAGGTTCTGCTTCTGCTGTTTCTACAGTCCTAGCTCAGCTCTTCTGGAGGCTGCAAGGGAGCAGAGAAAAAGGCTGGGGTCCGGCAGGACCACCGGCACCACAATGCTCCCACAGTCAGCCAACCATCAAGTCCTGTGCAGACAGAGCAATCCTATCATTTACCGGGGTCTGCCACATGCCAGGCATCGTGCTAGGACAGGGGAAACTTGTGCCCCTCTCCCTGCAAGGAGGGTGTCGAGATGGCCCCCATTTTACAGAAAGGGAAACTGAGGCTCAGATGGCGTGAGCCTCACCCCACAAAGATCACTCTCACCGCTACTCAATGCTGACTTGAGCCAACTTCTGGCCGACCTCAGACACACGGTTTTCTGAATGAGGTGATGTCTCCCGGCCCACTCAGATGTCCCCAGCCGAGAATGTCCCTGTGGGGGTGGGATGGCACTGGGGAGGCTGCTTCTGGAAAACCCCTGGAATCAAGACTCCCTTGGATGGACTTCCCATCAGAGATCTGCTCTCAGGGATGGCTCAAATGGGCTCTTCCTTACTCAGGATCTCATTCCATCTTCCTGCTCGGAGGAACCTCCCCATGTTCTGATTCCCTGGGAGGGGAGAGGTGGGGGGTAGGGAGGACCACCCAGAAGGACTCCCCTGGCATGTTTAGGAGTGGGCTCAGGAGGCCCTGCCTCCAACGTTTCTCATGCCTGCCCGCTCTAGGCCCCATCTTGTGTTTCACGGTCGTTCCAGCCACCAAGAAGGAAGACCAGAACCTTGACCCAAGCTGGGCGCCCTGTACTTGCTCCACCACCCCTGCCTTCCTGCCCATCCCGACCAGGCTCACTGACCCAAGGGTGCCACTGCCCAGCCACGCCTGGCCAGATCCCACGTCCTGCAGATGGACACTCCCTGCTTCCTGGAAGAAAGGGAAAGTGAACAAGGCCCTGTTCCAATACCTGCTTCCCCTGGGGATCCCTGCTGGGGTAGTGGGGAGCAGGGTGAGCCCGACCCAGCTCATCAGGACACCAGGCTCTTGCCAGAGCAGGGCTCACAGGGTGAACTCCACATACTCTGCACCACGCCTTCTCCGTGACTTCTGCCTTCTGTTGCCTCTCTGGGGGTTATTAAATAATTTAGAGCTACACTGTCCAACGTGGCAGCACCAGCCTTATGTGGCTAGAGCATCTGAAATGTGGGGAGTCCAAATCGACACATGCTAAGGGGTGAAATATACAAAAGGACTTCAAAGATTTAGGACGAAAAAGAAAATGTAAAATAGCTCATTATATTTTGCTATTGATTACATGTTAAGATGATAATATTTTGGGGCACCTGGGTGGTTCAACTGGTTGAGAGTCCAACTCTTGATTTCGGCTCAGGTTGTGATCTCAAGGTTGTGGGATCGAGCCCTGTACTGGGCTCCATGCTGGGTGTGGAGCCTGCTTGGGATTCTCCCTCTCCCTCTCCCCCCCTCCCTCTGTCCCTGCCTGCCCACCCCGCACACCCCCCCGGCCTCAAAAAAAACCCACATATTTTGAATGTATTGGGCTAATATGTTAATCTCACCTATCTCTTCTTACTTTTTAAAACGTGGTTATTAAAAATGGAAATGATAGATGGAACTTGCAGTACCTTCCACGGCAGGTAGATAAATAAAGCAACCCACTGTTCACATTTGGGCGAAAATATTTACATGTTAATAAACTTTAAAGTTCTTTTAAATTAAGTACTAAATCTCTAAATTTTACACCCAGTGGGCCACGAAGGAATGCCAGGTTGTTTCCGTTTTGTCTGAACTCTGTAACAAAAATCCTCCGGAGCTAAACTGGCGCAAGTCCTTATTCCAGAGGATACATGTGAGTTAAATAACTTTTGTTTCTTACTGTTAACTTATTCTCCAGAAATTTCAACCAAGTTACAGTCCCACTAACGCAGGACGATGGTGTCCAGTACCAGGTGTTACACCTTCTTTAGTTAGAAACACAAAAAACACAGTAACCAGCACACATGCAAACTTGTGATTTGTATTTCTTTCATTATTAAGGACGGTGAGCATTTAAAGCCTGTTATCATTGGCTTCTGCATCCTTTCTCTTGGGAATTGCTTGTTGAAATCGTTTGCCCATTTCTCTGGGGAAGGGGCTTTACCTTTTCCAATGGATTTGTAGGACTTTTTAAAATATTAAAGCAATTACATTTTTTACCATCATATTTTTCAAATATTTCTGCAAATTTCTCATATACCCGTTTACACTGGGACGATTTTGTTTTCTTTTCCAGAGTGCTTATTAATTTTTACGTAGCCAAATTTGTTTCATGGTTTGTGGCTTTCGAAATATGAAGCAAAGACCTTTCCCACTTCTAAGAGTATGAAAATATTCACTTCCTCTAAAGCTACCAGGTATTAATGAACAACTATTCATAGAGAAAAATGCTAGAAGAAAATACAACAAAGTAGATTGTGGATTATTTAAAATAGAAAAACAATTAAAATATAACAATAATGTTCCTGATTCCATATAGGATTGTTATAAAATGTGGGTAAAGCATTAAATGTTACCTTCATCGGATAGCAAAATTCTTTATATACAGATACCTCCCACTCACGACTCTTATCTCCAGACTCCCCTTTGTGTTCACGGGTCTGTTGATTCCTAAACCAGGTCTACACTGCCCCTCTGTAAAACGTGTGTGAGCATCTAGTAGCGTAACATCCCTAAACTTTTTTTCTAAAATTTTTTTTCTAATGTTGTTACTCTTCCAGATGGACTTTAAAAAGAGTCAGTCCCAAAAGAAATCCTGGTGGGATTATGTTGGAACTGAAAGGAAGTAAGAAATTAATTTGCGAAGAATAGACTTGATCACCACATCAAATCATCAGGCCATTTATTTAAGTCTCCTGGATACCCTCCATTAAATGTGGTGGCTTTCCTTCCTACAAGTCGTACACGGTCTTGGTCATGTTTATTCTGGGTCATTGTTGTCTTGGGTCTTGTTGTTGTAAGTGGGTTCTGTCTCCTCCTGTTTCTCCATAGCTGTAGTTTCTGACCATTATAGCTGGTAAACAGGGAGGTTACAATCTTGATTTATATATATTTAATGTCCACCCTACTAAACTTGTACTGTCTCCCACACTTGAATTGTTACCGTTGAACATTTGGGCCTTGTAAGTAGACAAGCCCATCATCTGCAACTGATAATAATTCTGTCTCATTTATTTCTTATTCTTATCTTATTACATCTGCTACAATTGCCAATATAATATCGAATAACACTGCTGACATGAAGCACCTCTGTTCTTGGCACTTGACCATAATATACTCAACCTCCGGCATCCGATACAGTAGCCACTGGCCACAGAGGGCTGCTGAGAGCTTGAAATGTGGCTAATTTCACCAAGGGACTCAATCCTTTATTTGAAATATTTAAACTTAAAAATTGATGCTAGATGCAGTTTTTGGAAAAACTTATGTTTAAAACATACTTGAGTATGTGAATCTGCTTTTTCAACTCTGAATTTTCGGAGACTCAGATTCAGATTAAATATCTGTGCAATTTAGCATCCAAATGAGGATGTGCTACAGGAATAAAATACACACTGGATTTTGAAGACTTTCTATGATAAAATAATGTAACACATCTCATTCATTTTTTATGACTATGTGGTGAGATGGCAATCTTTTGGATATGTACTATGTTAAATAAAACATATTAAAATTAATCTCACCCGTCTTTAGTTTTTTTTTTTTAATTTTTTTTTAAAGATTTTATTTATTTATTTGAGAGAGAGAGAACGAGAGACAGAGAGCAGGAGAGGGAGGAGGGTCAGAGGGAGGAGAAGCAGACTCCCCGCCGAGCAGGGAGCCCGATGCGGGATTCGATCCCAGGACTCCAGGATCATGACCTGAGCCGAAGGCAGACGCTTAACCATCCGAGCCACCCAGGCGCCCCCCGTCTTTAGTTTTTATTATTATTATTATTATTTTTTAAAAGATTTTATTTATTTGACAGAGAGAGACACAGAGAGAGAGGGAACATAAGCAGGGGGAGTGGGAGAGGGAGAAGCAGGCTTCCCACCGAGCAGGGAGCCCGACGCGGGGCTCGATCCCAGGACCCTGGGATCATGACCCGAGCTGAAGGCAGACGCTTAACGACTGAGCCACCCAGGCACCCCCCGTCTTTAGTTTTTAAAATGTGGCTACTGGAGGACGGAAGGTTAAATACGTGGCAAGCAGGGTACTCCACGGGCAGTGCTGTTCTCGAGGGATCTCTGCTAATCATGATGCTCACCACCGGATTCATTCTTGTTCATTTTAGAGAATTTATAGTTCTTAAGAGTTTATAAGAAAATGAAGCCAGTAACGTAGCCAGCCAGGGAAAACTCACTACAGCTTAATTTACCCTTTAATGGCTGGAAAACATAGAAGCAGCTGTCCAACCTTGCTCAGCGACTTGTGATCAAGGGAACTGTGGAATAACATGTCTCAAGAGTGGGCTGTGCCGGCTCTCAGGCCGGTGCCTAGGAACCTACTCTGGGCAGGGATATCCTAGCCCCGACCTGTGGATCTCAGGTGGACAGGCCCTTCCTGGACCATGGTATGAGAAAGGGAACTCACATTCCCTGAGTTTTTATTCTGCACCAACCAGCTGCTTTATCTTGACCACAGTGCCTTTAAAAAAATAAATAAATAAAACAAATAATAACACCATCCTGTCTTCTTCCCCACAATCCCACTGAGTTATCATCATCCCCATCTTGCAGATAAGAAGACTGAGGCTAATATGGTGAGCACTGTGAAGTGTGCAAGACTGTTGAATCACAGATCTGTACCTCTGAAGCAAATAATACATTGTATGTTAAAAAAAAAAAAGAAGACAGCAGGAGGGGAAGAATGGAGGGGGGGAGTCTGAGGGGGAGACGAACCATGAGAGACTATGGACTCTAAAAAACAAACTGAGGGTTCTAGAGGGGAGGGGGGTGGGAGGATGGGTTAGCCTGGTGGTGGGTATTAAGGAGGGCACGTGTTGCATGGAGCACTGGGTGTTATACGCAAACAATGAATCATGGAACACTACATCAAAAACAAATGATGTAATGTATGGTGATTAACATAACATAATAAAAAAATAAAGAGTAAAAAAAAAAAAAGAAGAAGACTGAGGCTAAGAGACAGCAGTGCGTCACCAAGCCACACACACTTGCTAGGGACAGAGCAGAGAGAAGGGTCTCAGGATCCGCCTGATTTTGAACCCTGGGCTTTTCCCCCCTCCACCAGAAGGGGTACCAGGGAGGGTCAGAAGCCATGCTGGGATCCCGGCCTCTGAGATCTGAAGATTCTGGATGCATGAACACCCAAAGGATACACAGTTCTTTTTTATTATTATTATTATTATTATTCATTTGAGAGAGAGAGATCACAAGCAGGAGGGAGACACAGAGGGAGAGGGAGAAGCAGATTCCCGACTGAGCTGGGAGACTGACATGCAGTCGACATGGGGCTCGATCCCAGGACCAGGAGATCATGACCTGAGCCGACGGCAGACGCTTATCTGAGCCACCCAGGCACCCCAGGATACACAGGTCTACACAGGATTTCAGGTTAAAAATGTCTCTAGCCTGGGCACTCCACTCCCCACCACTCCAAGGAAAAGTACAGATAAATCCTGGGAAACACAGACCACAGCCTGCCACCAGAACCCCTGTCCTGCTCCCCCAGGGCTGGGTACACGCCACTCTCCCCAGCAGCTGCCTCACCTTTATCTCTGCATTCACCTCCCTCCTAATCCCAGAACTGTGTGCTCTGGGCCCGGGGAGGGAGGCGGTGAAGGCAGTGGGAGTGGGGAGGAGAAAGCCTCCTCACCTCCTGGGAGTTAAAACAGCCCTGGAAAGAAGGAGAAGGCATGACCCGTGACCCTTTGCGGGGGGGTGGACAGGAAACTACAAGGGAGTCAAGAAGATCAAGAGCCGGTGACTCAAGGGTATTCAGCAACTCTGCTTGTTTACAGTGCTCTTCCTGGAGACGTGTTTCCCCTAGCCTGCCACCGGACAGACAGACGGACAGACACAAGCACCCGGCTGCCATGGCAGAGGGAAGAGCTGGGAGAGAGGAAGAGGTGTGGGGGGGCGGGGGGGTGTGAGGTGGAGTGGGGGCCCAGCACGGGGCAGGTCCCCCTCACCTGGGAGTGGCTCTCTTGCTCCTCCCTCCTGCCCAGAGCTTTTGCCTCAGAAAGCAAGCAGCTGGGCCTGAAATCAGATCTGCCAGGCCCTGTTTGGTTTCACTTCCCTTCTCCTGAGAGTGGGGTGCTCAGTGGAGGAGTGGGGACGGAGAGGACACTCCAGGCTCCCCAGAGGGAGCGGGCGGATCTGGACTCACTCCAAATGGTCTTGGCCTCGCCGGGGCACGCGGGGCAGAGGTGAAGAGCATGGACCCCAGAGCCAGACGCGACCCCCACCCCACCCCACCCCTCCCCCGGGCCTGGCCCTCAAGAGCTTCTAGCTTTACGTACTTCCCAGCGTCACTGCGAGGTTTAAATACGCTCCCACAGGCCAAGCCCTTGGCACCACACGCAAGGTGGCCGCTCACCTATGTGCTATGAAGGTGCTGCGACGTGTTCTCTGGCTCTCAGTGGATACCCCCTGTCTGTACCTGGAGACGTAGGAGGAAAATTCCAGCAGCCCCAGTGACACACACCCTGGCCAAGTTCAGGACGACCCATGATTAACCTGGGACACCTACATCAGTGCCACCTGAGGATACCCCATCCAAAAGGCTCTAGGGCTGACCCTTTTCAAAGTCCTTGGAGGGTCCCCGCGATGAGGCGTTGCAGGGGGGAGGGGTCCTCCAAGCTTCTGAGGCCCAGGGGCAGAATGTAGTCCCTCCACCAGCTGCGGGTCCAGCAACCTGAGACTTGGTTTCTAAGTCCATCTGACTTCCTCCTTCCAGATCTTTCGTGATGCAGGAGGGAAGAGCCCGGCTTCTCTCAGACAGGACTTATACTCTTTCTGATTTCAGCTTGATTGGGGGGGGAGGGAATGAGGCGAAGGTGGGACAAAAGAGCCCCCTGCCCTTCCTGTCTAGGATGAGGGCTGGATAACTCAGGAATCTGGGGCGCTCTGGGTGCTACCAGCAACAAATAAGGCGCAAACCCTCCACACCCTCCACCCCCGATAAAACACCGCCTGGTTCTTTGGACCTAATCCAACTCTCAACAGAGGTGTAGAAGCTGCAGTGGAGCCCAGAGAAGGCTCCTTTTGTGTTCTCCCGGGGTCAAGGCAACAGTGTAAGGAATAGAGAAGGGTTGCAGGCAGTGGGCCCCTGAGGGTACGAAGGAGGGGCAAGGAGCAGAAGGTGGAGGGCAGAGCCTGGCTTCACGGTCAGCCCGGGAAGACCTGAAGCTGGGGTCCGGTGGGCCGCCCACCTTCAGTCACTGCAAGAAGAGGGTAGACACAGGTGTATGGAGAACCTGGAGACTCCCCCAGGGAAGCCAGAGGCTGGCCCCAGCCCCCCACCCCATGGCCAGGGCAGAAGGCGGTAGCCTGAGCGGACCTGGCTGAGCGAGAGAGGCTGTTCCCAAAGACACACTCAGGCACTGCTGCCTTGCCGAGCTGCAAGCCGGCAGTGCCTAGGGGAGACTCTGATGTACGTTTCTGGAAGGGAGCCCAAGGCTCCACAAGCGGTGTATTTTAAACTGGAGCTTCGAGGACACACTGAGTGGGAATGTGGGAAAGTAATAGCTTCAACTTCCTTGGACGCACACCGCGAGCAGACAAGGGCCACATCCAGCCACACACCAGTCCCTCCCGGCGCAACCATCCACCTCCCTGTCCAGAGAGGGCTGGCACGGGTCTGTCCTCCCCTGAGCACCCCAGAAGTCTTTACTAGAGCAGGCCTTCAGGACTCTGCCAGCTGGCTCCAAAGTTTGGTTCCTTTTCCCAAGGTTGAGGGAGGAAAAGCCTCCAGTACATAGGTCAGAAGACCTAAGCTTGGGTCAGCCCTCTCTCAGCTTCCAGGGCAAGATTGCACAAGCCCCGTCCCTCCGCCCCCAAGCCTTATCTCTGGCATCAACCCAGATCCTGTTCCTCCAAGGGACAGACTCCTCCCTCCCCACCTAGGGCCAAGCTCCTCTGAGCCTGTGGAACATCCAGCCAAAGGAAGCTGGACACGCTGCCCGGCAGGAGTCCTGGGCTCTCCACTCCCACCAACCCAAACCAGCAAAGGGAAGAAAGATTGAGTGGGAGAGTGGGGGAGGGGGAGAATGAGAAAGAGAAAGCAGACGAGGGAGCCCGGCCAGTATCAAACACCTTGCCTGCCACACCGGGGCACAGCCTGTCCCGGCCGACAGAAATCAATCGGCCCCTCCAAAGGTGGAGGGGGTTGGAATCCTTGAAGCAGAGCCAATCCGGGGCCCTTCTGGGAAAGCGCCTGACTAGTCAAGAAGGGTCTAAGATTCCTCTCCCAGGTTGACATCCGCCCGGGGTGGGGGTGGGGGATCCAGCCCATTTTGTATATAAGACTCTCTCCTTCGCTTGGGACTCCGTGGGCTCCAGTCCTGTTGAGGGCTGGACGGTCAGTCTCTAAGACGCAGCAGGACAGAAGTCATTTTGGGTCTGCACACTCGATTGAGAGGAGCATCAGTGGGTGGGCACGTGTAAGAGAAATGAAAGAGAAAAAGAGGGGTCAAGAGAAAAAAGGGCAGAAACCCCAGATAATGGAAAGAATGTTCCAAGCAGAGGCATGAGCTAGGGAGTTTAATATGAACCCTGGCTCATCAACGAGCAAGGGTCTGTGATCTCAGGGAGATATCAGGGGGGCTGGGAGTCACCCCAAACTGCCACCTCTTGGGAGCAGACTCACTTTATCACACCAGCCCGCTCCCAGTCCCTGCGTGGGTCACCAGGACCCCTGGGAAGACCAGAACCCACTGGGATATCTCCCCTAGGTTCACGGAAGCCCCCCGCTGTGGGAAGCAGCAGCTGTGCTCAAAGGAGAGGGGCAAAGTCCACATTTGGAGGAGATAAACCACCCTAATCAGTTAGTCACATGGGCAGCGCACACAGGGCAGCTGGTGAACACTGGAGCCCACATGGCACCCCCACACTCCGGGCAGGGTCCTAGCTACCGCACAGGGATGGAGCCTCCCAAGACTCCAAAGGATGCCCCATTCTTGTTCTGGGAGCCTTGCAGCCACCTAGAGGCCTGGATGGGCCCAGCCTTGGGCCAGCAAACTCCCCATTTCTGGGGGAAATCCACAGCTAGGCTTCCCCTTCCTTTGTGCCCTGTTCTTTGTTCTCTTAAAATTCAGTCCATCCTGCTGGTGGTCCCCTCCTCCACCCCAGCCTCAGAAAGGGGGCGGAGGCGGCGGGGAGTTATTAGAAAGCCAGACTGTTCGAAGAAGTTGCATTATAGGAGGCCCTCCCGCACCCGGGCCCCTCATTGTTTACGCTGGCTGCAGGGGGGAAGCTTTCCCTGGTCCAGATGGCTGCTGAGGGTAAGGATGAGGGAGAGCCTCCCTCCAGCACCACAAACCCTCAAGAGCGGAGCAGCAGGCTTCAGCGGCTCGGGGACCCCTTCCGCTTTCAACCGCTCCGATACACACGGGCAAAGAATGGGCGCCGTGGACGCAGCTGAGGGCGTGGGAGCCAGATTGCAAAGGGTGACAAGAAAAGAGAAAGCATTGTATTTCCCCTCCATTCTCCCAGGGACAGAAAGAAAACTGCCCAAGCCGGGGCTGCAGTATCTCTACGGGAAACACCAGGAATCTGGTTTGAGTTAGCAGAGCACCCCTCCCCCAGCCACACACACACACACACACGCACACACGCACACACGCACGCACGCACACACACCCCGCTCCGGCTCAGTCCTCTCCCAGGAAGCCCGCCCAGCTACAGCCCTCCAACCCCGGCTCCGGGTTCCAGCCCGGCTCTCCCGGTCCCGCACTCACCCGCGGCGGCCCAGGCCGCAGGGCAGCTGGTGGGGGACGCACCGGGGACAGGGGCAGTTTTGTACCCCCGGCTGGGGGCGCTCCGGGGAGGGGGCGGAGCCAGAGACGGCCGACCGCGGCTCCACCGCCCCCGGCGGGTGATTAAATCATTAACCGACCGCTCGCGGCCGCCGGCCACGCCAGCAGCGCTTGGCCCCGGGCGCACCCGGCGCGCCAACCCCGCGCGTGGCCCCTTTCCCGGGGCCGCTGGCTCCGCTGCGCCCCACCCCGCCCGGAGGCGCCGCGGCCTCTCCAGCCCGGGCCTCTCCCGCCGCGGCCTCCAGGTCTTCCGAGGAGGCGGGCGGGGCGGGAGCGGGCGGGGGCGGGGGAGTATTTGTTTCCTCGGCCGGTCCCTTCCAAGCAGCTCCTTCCTTCTTTTCTCCCCGCCCGGTGACACTGGGTGGCGTGTGCTGCAGTGTGTGTACGAGAGCGAGCGCGTGTGTGCACGCCTCCGCCACTACAGGCGAAGAATTCGGCTCTTATTCACGGAGAACTCCGTGCGCACACACGCCCCCCCTCGCGGAAACTGCGGGCGGCGCGCCGCGATGGTGGTGCCCCTGCCCACCCAGGCGCACACCCCACTCCCCGGCAGCGGGCAGATCTTTAAAGCCGGGGACCCCCCCCCCCCCCCGTGTCACCCGCTCCAGCAGCGCCTGGGGCCGGACGCCGAATCCCAGTCTGCGGAGAGGAAATCGAGGCGGAGCGCGGCTTCCCCGGCTCTCGGCCGCCCCTCCTCCCCAAAGCCCGATCGGCTCGGACACGGGGTGCGCGGCTCCGGGTCCCAAGCACCCGGGCCGCCCCGCACGCGCCCCGGCCCGACCCTTCCACTCGGGGGCGGGCGCAGGAGTGTGTGTGTGTGTGGGGGGGTCTCTGAGCCCTCCTCCCCGCCCCTCGGCCCCCTCTCGAGGCGTTTTCCATCCTCTCCGCCCCTCTGGGGGCTTCAAGCCCACCCAGGCCTCGCAGGGCGCAGGCGGCTGTCGCCTACCTGGGTCCCCAGAGACGCGAGCGCCCGGCCGGCGCGGCTGCGCTGTCCCCTCCGTGGGCTCCGAGCGGCACCGGGGCTGGAGGCCCATGTCAGCGCCGGCGTCGGTTTCCCTCTGGCTCTCGGGCTTTCTGGGCGGCGAGCCTCCCGGACACTCCCCTCCCAGGCTCCTCCCGCGCCCTCCCTCCCGCGCCCTCCGCGCTGAAGTCACGGCGCCGCCGCAGCCAATGGCGGCTGCGAACCCCTGCCCGGCCGCTCGGCCTCCGCGGTTCAAATCGGCCAGTGTGAGACCGTCGGAGCTCCGAGTGGGGCGGCTGGGCCGGGGGTGGGGAGGGAGGGCGGCCGGAGCCGGGCCGGTGGGGTCCCGGGGAGACCCGGCGGTGGCCAGGAACCAGTGCCCCCCGCCCCCTGCCTCCCGGCCAGGCACCGACGGGAGAGCGGAGCCCGGCGGTCTGCGGCGCCCAGGCAGTGGATTCGGTCCCGGACTCTTACTGGAAACGAGAGGGCCGGGGAGGTGGCGGCCCCAGGCCAGTCCCGGAGCCGGTGTAACAGGGGGTTTGGGCGGGGTCACCTGGCTTTGATCGGCCAGCTTTCCGGAGGCCTGAGCCCTGGGCCTCCTGAGTATCCGCGGAGACTAAGTTCTGCTCGGAGTGAACCTGTAGGACGATGAACTCCTGAGTCCCAGAGGAGCAGGCCTTGGGCTCGATTCACCGAGGAATAGCTTCCCCTTGTAAATGGTTATTACCAAAGTAATAAACGCCAGTGGGGAGGTGCTGCCCAGGAAAGTGGACGAGGCGCATTGTGGCAGTTCCCTTGCTGTGGCAGCTAGCTTCCCTGGGTTTTAAAGCAAGTCAGGAGTGGCGGCGGGGAGGGGGGGGGCATGCGACTCTTGATCCCGGGGTTCCACCTTGGGTGTAGAGGTTACTTAAAAATAATTTTTAAAAAAGTAAAAATAAATAAAGCAAGTCAGGCCGTGGTGGTGTGAGGGCTGCAGACTCCCTCCGCTCCCAGCCCACGTGGCTTTCCGTGGGATCCTTCCGTGGGCCCCTTTGGGCTGGTGCCTTACCCCACACTGCTGACAGCTGGAAGCTCTTCAGCCCCGCTACTGGCGGTCCTGAAACCACAGCTTAGTCTTCGCTGTCTGGAGAAAACTTACCTGATTCGCTGGGGCACCGCCCCCGCCCCCTCCTTCCCTCCATTTTTAACACATTATTTTGTCTTTTAGGGTCAGCTGTTCAGCAATTTGTTGTCCTTTTTACAGGTGTCTGGGGTTTGCGCTTCCCAGTTAGATTACACAGCAATTAAGCATACCTCCAGGACAAAGTCCTCACCCCTTTGTAATTCTGCCGCTCCTTATCAGAATTCAGTGCGTGCGGTGCCGGTGCCGGGGAGGCTCCTTCCTCAAGCATTTGCCATTCATTGTGGTTTGCCTTTGGGGCAAAGATGTGTAAAACCCAACCCTGCCTTCAGGATGCCCACAGGGGATGCAGGCTGTCTCTCCGCCTGCCCCCCCCCCCCCCCCCCCCCCCAGGAGCGTGGTAGGTGCTGCTAGACAGTGGTCCCCACTGCACTGCCAGGACCCTGGTGGGGAGGCTTGATTGAAAGACAGTGTTAATTGTCCCTGATGTTCACGGTCCCAGACCTGTGAATTTCTAGGGGCCTTTGCCTCCTAAGTATCTACTGAGGCTAAGTTTTGCTCCAACCTTTCAGACCAGAGCTGTCTACTGATAATCCGTGCGCACAGCCCGATCGGCTCGGACACGGGGTGCGCGTGAGGAGGAAGTTAGCAAAATGAGGAACTTGAAGCTTGAATAGCTACCTTGAAATTTCTGGCAAGCTCTAAGCCCCTGACTTTGGAGAGGGATTTGAGGTCTTAACTGCACCTTCGCTGTAACTTGACCTATAAGCTTTTAGGCCTGGGCGTGTGTCTCTGCCTGTTGGAGCTGCTGGGACCTGCACTGAGGGTTTGTGTTCGCGGGCTCCTTAAACTGCATGGGCCTGCCCCACCCGCCGCCTCCCAAGGCACCCACCCATCCCAAACACACACCTTCGTGCTTTATTAACATTGGGTTCTGGGCATCTCAGTTCATATTCTTTTTTTAAATTTTTTTTTTAAAGATTTTATTTATTTATTTGAGAGAGAGAATGAGAGAGAGCACATGAGAGGGGGGAGGGTCAGAGGGAGAAGCAGACCCCCTGCTGAGCAAGGAGCCCGATATGGGACTCGATCCCGGGACTCCAGGATCATGACCTGAGCCGAAGGCAGTCGCTTAACCAACTGAGCCACCCAGGCGCCCACAGTTCATATTCTTTTGCCCCAGCTTTCAAGAGAGTACGTTACATTAGGTTGCTTAATCCTACTTCTGTTACTCTAGTCAGGTTTGCCCTAAAGTATGACTCTGGGCAGGTCATTTTACTTTCTGGAGGGACCTGACCTATGGCCTCTCATATATCCTGAGAACCCTCACCATTTTCCCCCCACTGAGGTTAGCCAAGGTGGTCCAGGGTGGACCCCTCAGCACATCACCAGGGCCTGAGGTGGTCCAGGGTGGACCCCTCAGCGCATCACAGCTTGGAGCCTTGGTGATCTGAGACCCTGCCCACCCTTGGCTATTCCTGCCCACCCGGCTGGGCTGGGCTCTTTCATGCCTTGGTTCCCTGCGCTAGGGAACCACCTGGAGCCCTTTCACAGGGCCGGGGGGAAACTCTGCCATGCAACCTGGCAAGATCCCCAGGATACCAGGCTACTGGCAGAGAGCCTGCCATCAGGGCAAGGCCCTCCACCACCTTGGGGGAAAGTCTGCCTCTGGGGTGGGGGCTCTTTTACCCCAGGCTCCAGGGGCATAAACCCCCTTCTGAGGGATTTAACCCACCTCCGGGCTTTGGGGCAGTCAGTGTACCCAGAGAGGAAAACAGCAATTCATCCCCACAGGCTCTTGGGGACAGGATGGTGTCTGGTCGGTGTTGGAATCTCCATTGTGGGCTGGCATACGTACATTGGGCAGATGAATGGATGAGCAGAGTCCAGAGCCCTGTATCCCTCTCTTCTCCCACCTGCAACCCCAGCCTTGAACTGAGCTCTGGCTGGTGACCCCCACGGTGACCTCGCTGGGCCATCCCCAGGGTCAGGGATCCTCCCAGGATGGCAGGTCCCAGGGCTCAGGGGCTGAGGGAGGCGCTGTGTCTCAGAGGCCCCCTGGCCCTCCTTGGTGAGGGAGACACGCTGCTCACCAGGCTGGGGACTCTCTGGAGGCACGAGGTGGCAGTCGGCTTGAGCTGGACCTGAAGAAGGTGATGAGGTGCGGTCAAGGGGTGGGGACAGAGCAGAGAGGCCATGGAATTTACTGGAAATGAGTCCAGATGTCGGGTCAGAACATCTGGGTTGTGTGACCTTGGGGGAGTCACTTAGTCTCTTTGAATCATATCTGTAAGGAGGGGACAACAACAGTCTGACCTCAGGAGTTTATCAGAAGGATGGAAGGAGATAAAGCATGTGACCTTGCTTTGTGAACTGTCAAGTCCAAAGTAAGGGACCCTGGTTTCTCTTATTGTTGTTAAGTCAGACTTTAGCCTCTGGGTCCCCTCCTCTATCCTTCTGCCACGGGAAAAGACAGAGAGCGCCCCCCCCCCCCCACTAGGGGTTTTGTATGTCACTGTGCATTGTCCGGTTATTAACATGCTGCCCCTGACCACTGAGCTGGGACATTTCCAGGGAGGTGGGAGATGATATGAAATACCTTGTTTATCTGGGAGGGAGAAAAGGATGGGCAAAAAAGATACAGTCAGGGTTGCCGGTTCTTCAGAAAATGAGCATAGACTTCAGCTAAAGACAGTGAGTCTCAGAAGCAGGGACCCTGGAAGGAATGTTTCATGTGGTCTCCAGATTTCTGAAGCCCAGCGCTTCAACCACCAATGACAACCCCCCCGCCCACCCCCGGGGAAAAGCAAGAAACGGAGGGTTCCTCTCTTGGCGCTCCAAGGACCTGCAGGTCCCGACTGGGAAAGCAGATGCCTGAGGCCCATCTGGGTTCAGATCCCAAATGTCACTGTATGACCTGAAAGAAGTCACTTGAGTGACTTGGAGTTGGCATGAGGTTGGTAGATAATGCAGGCCAGTGTTCAGCATCAGGCTGGGGCCCCACGAGGGCTCCCAATGTGGACGCTGGCTGGTCTCAAAATGGAGGGCTCAAGTTAGACCTCTGGGAATAAGTTTGTTCCTGAGCGTCTTCCCCCTTGAGCAGAGAGTGGGCCCATTCTCATCAGTGTTTCCCAGAATCGAGCTAACAGAAAGAGAATGAATGACATTATCTATAAGAGGCAGTCTTGGACTTCTGATAAAGGAGTCGGTCGGGCTCGGGGTGGCCGTGGAGGGGCTCGCCCAGAGCTTTCTCTAATTGTCTCTGGAGAGGGGTGGGCAGACACCCAGCTCTGCTGGAGGGCAGCCCCTGATAACCAGAAACCCTCCTGGGCCCCTGAAAAGATGGAAAGAAAAGCAACTGGGGGGAAGGAAAGAGCTTTTGTCTGTGCCCAGAAAAGGCTTGTCTCTGCCTCAAGAGCCCAGATCAGAGGCAAACTAGCCTAAAGGGGGCACTTAGAAAAGACAAGGTCGCTGTCACCTGTCGAGTAGTTTACTCTGAGTTAAGAATTCTACATCTCTGTCCTATGGAGTAGTTGCTATTACTCCCATGTATCAGATTAAAAACAGAAAAGGCTAAGTAACCTGCCCAAGGTCCCACTGCTAGCAAGTCCAGATCCTAGACTGGAAAAAAGCCTAAGCAGTCAAGCCTTGGAGCCCAGGGTTCCAGCCACAAAACCACAAGACAGCAGGAAAGGAGACAGATTCCAGCTGAAGCATGAATGGTCCTGTGACTATACTGGGTCACAGTGGGCAAGGGAAAGTCGCTAGGGGAGACTGGGCACCCATCCAAGCAGACACAAATCCCTATCAAGCCCAGGAAGGTTCTACATCGTTAAGGAGAACTGACACACCTTGACTCCAGGCGGTTCTTGGGAGGCCCCAGCCATGTCCTCTTCCACCTCCAATACCCTGTCTCTACCAGCCCACACCCACACCAGAGACCCCAATTAAATTCCTTCCTGGAGCTCAGTGCATGGCCCAGGGGTGAAGAGGAGGGTACCCAGAACCGAAGGCATCACTCAGCATCTTCTCTGCCCCTATGTGATGTGACACATGGACCCACATGTTCCAAGCGCTTAAAGGAACAGCCCCGTCAAATCAGGAGGTCCTTGTGCTTATGCCTCTGGTTGGGGCCCTCCTACCTCCTTCCCTCCCTTTGCACAGAGCCCCCCAGATCCCAGATCCTTGGGTTGACCTGAGGCTTGTATACTTCTTTCTGACCCCGGGATTTCCCTATACTTTCCTAGCCCCCATGGGCACCTGGAGGGAGGTTCCTCTGGAACAAACAGGTTGTAAAAGATCTGTCTCTCCTCTGTCGTCTGTCCCCACATTCAAGCTGATGTGACTATGTCTTCAGCCAGTGACTGCAAAGAAGCCGCAGGAGTGGAAAAGGGTCTGGCATTTTGGTGTCCCTTCATTGTGGGGAGAATGAGGCAGAGGTGCCAGAAAACGTGTTTCTGGGCTGGGCGTAATTGTCAAAGCCCCTCATCGTGGCTACGGGGTTGGTTTTCTCTAGAGTTTTCCGTTTCCTATAAGTGTTGTCTTGCATGTGTGTACGTGTTTGTGTGTGCATGTGTGTGTGTGTATGTGTATGTGTGTCCTTCCTCGGGTCCTGCAAAGCCTTTGAGTCATAACAATAACTCAGCCTGATGTCAAGGCTAATTTATTTACACTTCCCGGCTTGATGCTACAGGATGCTAGTTTTCTCCTCTCCCCAAGTCTTCTGTCACATTCACAAGCCAGTTGTGGCCGAAGACAGTGGACATGTTAGGTAAGCCAGCAATGAGGACTTGGTTTCAGGCAGCTGATAGCCCCAGGCCCAGACCAGTGGAGTTTCTGGGTAACAAATGAAGTCTTGGCGGAGTGGCAAGCAGGGATTCCTCCAGCAAAGCAAACTTCGCTCATGCAAGGCCATAAGATAACCGAAAGAGAGAGCGGGATGAGGAGGCATATGAGCCTTGTAATTAAATCTATAATAAAATAATTGCATGGAAATTTGCACGAGAGAATATTTTCCCCTTCTTTCCAAGCACGTAGTTTGGCTACTTTAGGGCTAATGATCAGAATGCTAGCAATCACCTAGGCCACCCACTGTACAGAACAGAAAATAAAATCCAGAGAAGTGAACTGACTTTTCCAAGGTCACACAGCCCTCTACTAGCAGAACCTGGAGCAATGCATGAGTTCTTCTAACCCTGGGCCAGCACTTGTCCTGCTGCATGGGTGGTTTTCAAAGATTTTATTTTTGTAAGTAGGGACTCCTTCTCTCGACCCCTCAAGTGAAACTGTACATGATCTAAAACAGATTGAGGTGGTCCTCCTACTGAATTTGCAGTGGGTTGAGGCTCCCAGAGCCCCACCTGCTTTACCTCTTGAGGGTCTTCTGGGAGATCCCAAGGCTTCAGGACACTGAAATTTACAACACCAATCCTAAGGATAGTAAGCGCTCAGGACAGGTCAGTTTCCACAAGGTTCCAGGCACTCCTCTGGGGGTTTTGCATATATTAGTTCATTGGATCTCCAGAAAGCCCTGTGAGCCCATACCCCAATGGGGGCTGCAGGTGCTTTGCAGAGCTCTGTCTTCTACACAACTGGGCAAGCAGCATCTGTTGGAATCTGGGATCTTGACATGGGATCGTTGCTAGTTGAGGGTGACTTCTTGCACACACACACCCTGTCCCCACCTGGATGACCCTGTCCTAGCAACCCAGCTCATCCCCATTCTTTTCTACCCTTTTCATTTCATTTCGTGGCCCCCTTTCCCCAAAGGTATGGAGAAGGCATGGCTCCAGGTTGGGCAACTTTTTAGGCTTGCGGAGCCCACGACAACCTTGTGATCTGATCCAAAGGCAGACTGGTGTCCTATGGGTTGGATGCAGCCTGAAGATATAGTCTGTTTGCATGCACAGCTGTTCTGGTTACTATTATTGCAAAACAAACCCCTTTCAAGCAGTCGTTTTATTATGCTTCTAGATTCTATGGGTCCCGGGAATTGAGACTAAGCACAGAAAGAGTGGTTTGTTTCTGTTTCATGATGTAAGAGGTCTCAGCTGGGAAGACTGAAGACAGGGTTGGGGGGCGGGCAGGTAGAAGTGGGTGGGTATGGGTAGTGTGACTCAGTGGTTGGGGGTCAGAATCAGACTGGCTCACCTTCACTCTGGTGGTTAATTCTGGCTATCAGCCAGAACTCCTATGTATGGCTTTTCCACGTGGGGTAGTTTGGGCTTCCTCACAAGATGGCGGCCAAGTGCCAAAGCTCAAGCATCCTGAAAGAACCAGACAGAAACTATATGATCTTTCATGACTGTATTGGTCTCCTAGGGCTGTCATAACAAACTACACAGGTGATTTAACAGAAATTAATTCTCTCAAAGAAGTTCAAAATCAAGCTGCCAACCCAGTTGGTTCTTTCTGAGGCTGTGAGGGGGAAGCTGTTCCATGCTCTCTCTTAGCTTCTGGTGGACTCAGGCATCCCTTGGCTTGTAGATCCATCACCCCTAATCCTCTGTCTTCCCCTGGCCCTCTTCCTGCATCTCCACACTGTCTTCCTTCTGTGCATATCTCTCTCTGTGTCCAATTTCCCCTTTTTATAAGGACGCCAATCATCTTGGATTAGAACCCACCTCATCTTAACTTGATCATCTGTAAAGACTCTATTTTTAAAGAAGGTCACATTCACAGGTCCTGGGGGTTAGGACTCAGACATCTTTTGGGGTGACACAGTTCATCCCATAACGACGACCCTGAAAGTCACATAGCCTCATTTCTGCTCTAGTCCTATGCTGCCCTCAACCAGGTTCACAGAGAGGGAACATCGGCTCCATTTTTGGATGGAGGGGTGTCAGAGTTACATTATAAGAAGAGCACATGAGATGGGAGATCTTTTGCAATCATTTGGGGAAGATTTGATCTGCCACAACAAAGCTTACTATATATATATGTACCTATAGTTGTTAACATTTAGGCATAAGGGAAATTCACATAAAATTTGGGTTTCTGGTTCTCGAAGAATCAGAAAAGCCTGGAACATGGGCCTCTCACCCCACCTCACCCCCTCCCAGTGGCAGCAGTCAGGGAGACCTGCCCCTTTCCGGAGGGCAGCGGGTTCTGCCGCTGACCCACTTCCTGAGTCTCCCTTCTCTGAGGTCCAGTGTCAGTTGTCATCTTGTCACCGTGCATCGCTGTGTGTCCCTTACACTCAGCCTGCTTCTCTCCTGTATGGCCTTGCAGCCCTGGTCCAGGCTGAGCAGAGGAAACTCCCTGGGGCAGGACCCCAGGAACTCCCTCTCAGGTGCAGTCACGGTGTCAGGACAGAAACAACTCCACCCCCCACCCCAAGAGGTGACAGAAGGCCACGGAAAGGAGCCGGCCTCTGATTCAGGGCCCAGTGTATGCAGGACGGGTCTAGGCAGGAGGACAAGGCCGGACAAGCACAGACAGCTGGCTGATTGCAGAGGGCAGGGTGAGGAGGAGTGGGGAGGTGAGCTGGAAAACTGCAAACAGATGTGGTCATTCGCCCGGCCCCGCCCCCACGGGTCACCCCGCCCACCCTCCGCCTCCTTCGGCCCCGCCCCACCGATTTCCTTCCAAGAAATGACGTGGGGACCACTTCTGAGGTGGCTTCTCTGACTTCCCACCATTCCCATCCGTTTTCTAGAGCCCTCCGGATCTTCCCTGCTATTGGCCAAATCCCTTTACAACCCATGCCACCAAAGTAAACAATCCAAGATCGCCAACTGTAGTTCAGGGTCATCCTGGGAGCCTTGAACTAGACCAATGATTTTTCTCTGCGGAAGAGACCATGGATGGCAAGCAGGCCAGCCCTGGGAGTTAGGGGACAGGCTCTAGCTCCGGGTCTCAGGCAGGAGTGTGGGCAGCTCCCTTCGCCCCCAGGGGCTGTCTTCAAGCTGGAACCCCTGGTGTTTTGGCTGGGGCAGTCCCCAGGCATGGGGGGTATCCCTGGGGTCCCTGGCCCTGTCACTTCAGGCGGGTTACTTGGACCCTCTGTGTTTCAGTTCCTGCCTTTGTGACACAGAATGAGTTAATTTGTGCAAAGTGGCTAGGAAAGCGTTTGGCCGAGGGTGAGCTCTTGTTCGTATGTCCCCATGTCCTTGACCACATCCGGGTGTCTTCCATCTGGTGATGTACTGTTGGGTCCTAGCAGAAGTTGGGGAATGTGGAGCCTTGCTTTGTGAGGGTGTGCGGTGTCCCCACCTACCAGGCACTGTGCCAGACCCAAACAAGCAGGTGGGTCCTCCCACTCCCTCTGCACTTACCCAGCAGTGGCCACAGAGGGAGAGAGCCGCCCCGCCACCGAATTCTGGTCACCGGCGTCTGTGATTAATATTTTGCAGATTGGTGGCGGGTGAGGGTTTTTCCTGACCTCAGGGAATGACTGTTATTTGGCTCTTCCTGAGAGGTGGAAACAATTTAAGAAGGGGGGAGGTTAGGAAGAAGCAGGAAAACAAGCATCCCATAGTTGCCAATTTAATTCAGGGCTGGCTGGTGCTTTTCTACAGAAAGCTAAGACAGCTGGGGGTGGGAGCGGAAGGGAGGCCTGAGGTCTGGGAGGTGCCTGGTCCTGGGACGCTGCCAGCCTATGTGAGTCTGTTGAACCTAAACCCTCCAAGATAAAAGGCACACACTGGAGCTCCAAGGAGAGCCGATGACGCGTTCCCCAGGGCTGCCATAACCAAGTACTGTAGACGGGGGTTGGCTGAGACCAACACAATTTTATTCTCTCCGGTTCTGGTGGCTGGAAGTCCAAAATCGAGGTGTCGGCAGGACCACACTCGCTCTGAAGGTTCTAGGGGAGGCTCCTTCCTGGCCTCCTCCAGCTTCTGGTGGCTCTTGCAGTCCTTGGCGTTCCTTGGCTTGTAGACACGCCACTCCCATCTTTACATCTGTGTTCACATGGGCTTCCCTGCGTGTGTGTCTCTCCGTGTCCTCTCCTCTTCTTATAAGGACACCACTCGTTGGATTTAGGGCCCACCCTATGCCAGTATGACCTCATCTTAAATAATCGTATCTGCAAAGAACCTACTTCCAAATAAGGTCACGTTCTGCGGTTCCAGGTGGACATGGATTTCAGGGGTTCATAAGTCAACCTACTACGGTACATTTGACTCCCTTATCTGGGGGTCATGCCACAGAGGTTCCAGCAAACATGGACTTGACCAGAAGCCACTTTAGAATAGGGGTCAGGAAACGCCACTTGTTTTTTTTTTTTTTTTATTCCTATATTAATCCCCATACATTACATCATTAGTTTTAGATGAAGTGTTCCATGATTCATTGTTTGTGCATAACACCCAGTGCTCCATGCAGAACGTGCCCTCCTCAATACCCACCACCAGGCTAACCCATCCTCCCACCCCCCTCCCCTCTAGAACCCTGTTTGTTTTTCAGAGTCCATCGTCTCTCATGGTTCGTCTACCCCTCCGATTTCCCCCCCTTCATTCTTCCCCTCCTGCTACCTTCTTCTTCTTCTTTTTTTTTTTTTTTTCTTAACATATATTGCGTTATTTGTTTCAGAGGTACAGATCTGAGATTCAACAGTCTTGCACAATTCACAGCGCTTACCAGAACACATACCCTCCCCAGTGTCTATCACCCAGTCACCCCATCCCTCTCACCCCACCCCCCACTCCAGCAACCCTCAGTTTGTTTCCTGTGATTAAGAATTCCTCATATCAGTGAGATCATATGATACATGTCTTTCTCTGTTTGACTTATTTCGCTCAACATAATACCCTCCAGTTCCATCCACGTTGTTGCAAATGGCAAGATCTCATTCCTTTTGATGGCTGCATAATATTCCATTGTATATATATACCACATCTTCTTTATCCATTCATCTGTCGATGGACATCTTGGCTCTTTCCACAGTTTGGCTATTGTTGACATTAACGCCACTTGTTTTTATATGACCCATGCGCTAAGAATGATTTTTACATTTTTTAAATGATCCAGAAAAAATAAAAACCAGAATGATATTGCAGTACACGTGAGAATTACAGAAAATTCTAATTTCAGTGTCCCTAAATAAAACTTGATGGGAACACAGCTACCCATTCATGTATTTACCTTCTTTGGCTGCTTCCTTGCTAGGACACGGACCATGTGGCCCGAAAAGCCTGAAATATTTACCACCTGGCCTTTTAGGGAAAACGTTTGTCCACCCCTGTGAAGGTCGCTATCTTGAAACAATGTTTCCTGCCTGGCCTGCATCCTTCCAGAATGTGGAGGCCTCCCCAGACGTCCAGGTCGAGCAGTGTCTGACCCCTGGCTGGAGGCTGCTTGGTGGTTAAGGGACAGTGGGGGGGAGAGGGGTCATGCGCAGGGAAGCCAGGCAGGCCTGGGGTCCAGTTCTGGCTCTCACACTTACCTGGCTTTCCACGTCTGGGTGTCCTTCTCTGGTAAATGGGCAGGAGGCGAATTCCTGCATCATGGAGCCGCTGTGAGGATTAATGGAGTGCAGAAAGGGGCCTTCAGCACAGTGCTGGGGGGTGGGATGCGGTCAGCAAAGGTCAACTGCTGCTCCGGCTAGTGCAGGCGATTGCAGCCAACTAGAAGTCAGACCTTTTAAATTCTAGAATACGCCAGAAAATCCCACCTATTCTGGCGGAAGCTCCCAGCAAGCCTATTTGGGTCTAATTCCACTCTTCAACGTTGAAAAAAGAGTAAGAGAATTGAGTGGAAGGGTGGAACTTTCCATGGGGACATGAGCATCAGAAGACACACCTAAGCGCTGCTGTGGGCCCGCCAGCCACTGGGTGACCTTCCTGTCCACCTTGCTCTGCACCCCCAGGGGGAGGCCAGCCCACATGGACTGCATCCCATTGCCCTCTGACTTCCTGCTGAATTTGGATCATAAGGAGCCCAAAAGGGAGGCTGGAGGACGGACGGAAGGTGAGCCAGGCCCAGGTTGGGAGGTGGTGCTTCTCCGGCTCCCGACCGGCCCCTGTGCGGCATCTCTCTCTCCATCCAGCCTCCTCTGTCTGCAGGTTCCAGTAACTTCCTCTTCCATCCTCTGCAGGCCTGGGCGGGTAATGGCACCAGGTGATCTTGACTTTGGGTCCCGTGATGTTCCTTGAGCTCCCCGGCGCTTTACTGCAATTTTGCAACATTTTCCTTAAATGGCCCTAATTAGAGGATCCTGTTGGTTTCCAGCATGAGTGATACACTCTGAAAGGCAGGCTTCACTCTCCTCCCAGGGACGCCCCCCTCCACCCAATGTCTAAGATTCAGGAGTTTTCTACTGATGCGTTTTCCAGCTAGGATGAGCCCGGAGGCAGGTAGAACACGGTTTGTTAAGGGATTGGAAGTTGGGGCAGATTGAGTCGGAATTGTGCCTGAAGCCAAAAGCTCTTGGATGATTCCGCACGAGTGTCATTTCATCCATGAACAATAGCAGTGATCTCTTACATGCATCGAGTGGTGTACAGCTTACAAATTATGTTCCCATGTAATCCTACTTCTAATACCCACACACCTTCCAGTGAGGGAGACAGAGCTGTTTCTGGCATCCCCCACTTTCTGGAAAAAGACACTGAGGTTCCAAAAGTTTTGTATGAGTACCCACATCTGGTATGGAGTTAGGATTTGAGCCAGGTGGCCGACTCAGCAAATAAAAATAGAGGATGCCCAGTTAACTTTGAAGTTCAGATCACAGCAAGTAATGTTGCATGGGATAAACATACCCCACACAAATTTGGGGTTGTGTTCTATCCAGCGGCCCTACCCAATGTCAAACACCATTGGTCAGTCTGGGGCAGTGGGAGTGGGGACAGGGGTGGGGAAGGCCCTATACAAGGAGGATGTGTTTCTTGTTCTCTCGGGCAACTGTTAGCAAGACTGCTCTGTCAGAACAGTCTAGGTTGAGCAATGTCCTCCACATATCAATGCACGTGTCCGAGAGCCACGGTCAGGAGAGCTATGGTCGGGAGAACCGGACAGAGGACAGCACAGACCTTCAAGAGTCAGGACATAGGGTCTGAGACCATGGGAGGGATGAGCTTCCCACTGAATCTGCGGTCACAGTGTCTCATCCTGGCTGTGGTGGAACTGAGCAGGAGATACAAACCTGGAGGAAACCTAACTCGCTAGTTCTTTGATGCCATCCCCCCGTCCCAAATCATAACTCGTGTCCAGGAGAGGGTTCCTTCTGTTCTCCGGACCTTCAACATGGCAGTCCAAGGGCCCAACTGTTGGAGGGGCTGGAGGCTAGGCCCTGCCCAGCTGTCAAGTATCACTCATCAGTAGGAGTGGGGGGTAGGGCGCAAGATGATTAAGAAACGAAGCGAAAGAGGGGCGTTACTAATAATCACATCAGGACAATAGGTATAAAACAGGACCTATGGTGACCCTATGCATCAGCCACTTTATCTGGGCCCCGCAGGAACTGCTCCTAACCCCCTCAAGGCCATGCTGCTGAGAGCAGTTGGAGCAGAGGGGAAGGTGCGGCCCCCATGACTTTGCAGCCGCATGCTCCAAGCTGCGTGGGTAATGAAGGCCAGGAGGAAGAGCCTTCCTGGTCAGTTCCGAGTACTGCGCCCATGTCCGTGCAACCAGCCTCCAGGGTGGCAAATTCCAGGACGGTCACACTGAGGATGCCACTGCATCCAGATCCCCCTAGAGCAAGGGATGATGTTCTTCGGGCTTTGACCCCTGTGTTGTCTGGGGTAACACCGGCCCTGGCTGATGCTCTAAGTAGTGATAAACCCCAATGCAAAGAGCCTGGTTGACTTGGACGGTCAATGTTGGGGGGAAAGTGAGCCAAACGCTAGTTGTCCATTTCCATTCCCATGTTACTGCTTGGCTTCCGAGTGATTGGTTTGCTAGAGCCCCAGCAGGCCCCAAGCGGGAAGTGATAAGGTCTCCTGGATTTCCTTGAGCCTGTCAGGGCCAGCACTGGAGAAGGGTGGTTGTGATATGTGCTGGGAGCCTTGGAGTAGGTGGGGAGGGGGGCAGCCCATCTTGGGTCGGATGGAGCCAATTGGCTTGAGTCCCCTGGAGCTGAGTGCTTACACCCACGCAAGTCTCTTTTCCCTCCTACCTTCCTGCACTGCACCTTAACAGAATCCCCTTCCCAACCCATAACCTCCAGAGCCAGCTGCTTCATCCCTGCCTGACGCTAGGATGCTGGAAAGAAAAAGAGTAGCCACTTTCTCCACCTGCTGACTGTAGCCAAGCCTCATGGCCAAAGGGCTTTGCCAGCAAGATCGGGAAATCAAAAAAAAAGTAGCTCTGATAGTTCCAGACAGAGGAGCTGGGCTGGGGGGCTGGTTGGATGCGGCGGGGGGGGCGGGGGGGCGCATCTCTGGAGGTCATCTCTGTCTAAGAGATTATTTCCCTACCCTTCGTTCGTTCCAGGTATCCGATGCTGGAAGAGGCAGAAGTTGTATCTATCCCACAGATGAGGTGGCAGAGGCTGGTAAAGGTTGAGCTCCGGTTCCAGGTTAAGCAGAAATTTGTGGGTTTCTCTTTGGTTAACCTCCCCAATCTAAAGTGCTTTTCCCAGTTAGTCACTCTGGGAGCTTTAAGGAGAGAAAGTCCATTGGATTCTGTGGGGCTTTTCCTGATGTTTTCCAGGTGAGTTTACCTGGAAAGGAGTACTGTGTATAATCCGAGTCAGAATATGCCCTCCCACCATGTCTCCTTGGCTTTGGAAAACACCTTCCCTTCCCTCCTCCCTTCCCTCTTAGCAGATTTACTTTTCTCATTTTTGGGGGGTAGGCCCTGTTTTTGGTAATGGCGCTGGAGGCAGCCGAAGTCCATGCTCACCAGATGCAGTGAGGGGAGGAGCCAATCTGGGATTAGAAAGGAATGAGGAAAAAAGATTACAATGAGCCGTCTCCTGGGTCTAGAACAAACGTGTCACCAGAAAGACATGCCTTTTGGTGTTCAAAATCATTCCTTTCAAATCCCATTATTTTCTTCCATCCTTTCATTGATCAAATTGCTGGTAGATTGCTTGTTTCCCCTGAGAAAACTAAGAGGCACTTAGTTTGCAAGTGACTGTTCTAGAACCAGAACCCATTCTTCTGACTCTAGTTTCTAGAATGCCTTCTGGGTTATGACCCTTCACCCCAACATCCTCAAATCAGTTGGAATGGAGTTGCATCTAATGTGGGGGTTGGGCTCCAAATTATAACGTAAAGACTAGGTGTAGTCCAAATTACCCTTGAGAAAACCCCTTAATCACCTTGGAAATTGGTCATAAAGTTCAGGATACACTGACAATGGAATATTACGCAGCCATCAAAAGGAATGAGATCTTGCCATTTGCAACGACGTGGATGGAAGTGGAGGGTATTATGTTGAGCGAAATAAGTCAGAGAAAGACATGTATCATATGACCTCACTGATACGAGGAATTCTTAATCGCAGGAAACAAACTGAGGGTTGCTGGAGTGGGGGGTGGGGTGGGAGGGATGGGGTGACTGGGTGATAGACACTGGGGAGGGTATGTGCTCTGGTAAGCGCTGTGAATTGTGCAAGACTGTTGAATCTCAGATCTGTACCTCTGAAACAAATAATGCAATATATGTTAAGGAAAAAAAAAAAAGAAGAAGAAGAAGGTAGTGGGAGGGGAAGAATGAGGGGGGGAAGTCGGAGGGGTAGACGAACCATGAGAGACGATGGACTCTGAAAAACAAACTGAGGGTTCTAGAGGGGAGGGGGGTGGGAGGATGGGTTAGCCTGGTGGTGGGTATTGAGGAGGGCACATTCTGCATGGAGCACTGGGTGTTATGCACAAACAATGAATCATGGAACACTACATCTAAAACTAATGATGTAATGTATGGGGATTAACATAAGAATAAAAAAAAATTAAAAAAAAAAGTTCAGGATACACTGTACTGTCACATACATGGAAGCTCTCTCCTCTGACTTCTGCTTAGCCGACCATCCTTATTAATTGATTCTCTATATTTTCTCTGCAACCATGAAGATGCCCATAGGCCTCTGAATTCTGAAGGCTATTAACAGGCTGCTTTCTGTGTATTTCTGCTCCTACTGAATCAAGTTGTATGTTTATAAAGATTCAATTATCACTGTTCCCAAACTTGTTTTTGCCAGTTGTACTTTTTATAGTAAGTACATCATTTAATTAAATATGACGCAATGGACAAAAGGGCAAAAGAATAGTTATTTCTTTGAAAATTCCACTGACTGCTTCAATAAAAGAAAGTGGCAAAAATGAAAGAGTGTGCTGTATTAGTCGTGAACGAGCACTGTAGAAAAATTAGGGAAAGAATAATAAAATATAGGATTCTGCTTTTACATCAATCCACAGTTTCTACCAGAGATTCTCTGCAGTTGCCCATGTGTTTTGGGCACAGCAGTTTGCCCTGAGTTCCTGTCTCTCTCTCTCTCTTTTTTTAAATTCAATTTATTTGACAGAGAGAGAGAGAGAGACAGAGAGCACGAGCACACAAGCAGGGGGAGCAGCAGAGGGAGAGGGAGAAGCAGGCTCCCCGCTGAGCAAGGAGCCTGATGTGGGGCTCGATCCCAGGACCCCAGGATCACAACCTGAGCCGAAAGCAGATGCTTAACTGACTGAGCCACCCAGATGCCCCATGACTTCCCGTCTCTCACGGATCTATGAATTGTCATTGCTTCTTCAGTTTGCTTGGCTTTTCACTGGTGAAAATGGAGCGGTGACTTCCAAGCTCCCTGCATGTGGAACTGGACACTGCAAGTCCTCAATCCATAATTTCTATACATTTTTGCTTTCTTTTAAAGAAACAGACTAGAATTCACTGATGATCCATGATAGATGTGATTTATGTAAGAAAAGCAACAAAGAACTGTATCTATGGAGCCCATTCTTGGGAAAAGAAAAACGCCATGGCCCAACATGAACAGATTGGTGAATGAATTTACATGTGTGTTTTAAGAAAAAATAGCACGCAAGGGTGTATATATGTAGATTTTTAAATTCCCTGCTTTGTTTGGATTAGTTGAGCAGTCTCTGTAGGAGTGTCTGATGTACATTACACAGTCGACTTTGTAAAATAAGTCTGCTCATCGAGTGGCCTTCCATGAATATTCCCATCGTTTGTCCTTAGTTCCCTTTCTATTTGAATCTGACTGTATGTGGGAGAAATGTGGGATCGTGTAATACCAATACCACGGTAGTCAGAAACTCAGCCATTCAAGCCCTCCCTCTCAACCCAGGTGGACTAACTAGGTTAATTCCACCAAGTATCATGGTGGCTCTTGAAACACCCACATCAGGGTCTACGGTGCTGGCTTGGTAGGAATGAAGATGAACATGGGCAAAGAACTTGCCTTAAAATATCACAGAGGCAGCAAACGCCTCTGGAGCCAGACGGCTTTAGTACAAACCCCGGCTTTTCCAATTCTCAAGGAAGCCACTTAAATTCTCCCCGATCCGGTTTCCCTCCTGAAGGTACTGTCAGGACTCCCCGAGTTAATCAGTGTAAAGCGGTAAGAACAGTGTCTGGCCGACAGTGAACGGCACACAAGTGTTAGCTAATGTCATCAATCAGTGCCGTTTTGCCTCTCATTTGTTGTGATCTGGGTGGCTCTTATCCTCAAAGCGTAAAATAAATAAAATAGCGCACTTCATTTGAAGGCACGGATGTCCACTCACCTACGAATTGAGAAGGCAAGTGAGTGGGACCCCTGTTGCTGCAAAAACACAGCCTGGCTAACAATGGATTGCTTCAGCATGATGTGAGGGTAGCAGTCCCCACTTACCTTCCAGGGAGGAGAAGAATAAATGTCGCTTCAGAACTCCAAAAAAAAAAAAAAAAAAAAAAAGTTTATTTATAAAATACTGACAAGTTTGACAGGCCATGGGACATCTCGTAGTATATATTTCAAATCAATTTCGTTCTTACCTTTCATTTAAAAAATAAACCCGCTAACAAGCTATATGACATATAGATATATATATTTTTTCTTACAGATAGAGACACCTGCCACAATGAATACTCTCCCCATAATTTATTATATCTTTTAAATCAAAAAATAAAGATTTGTGTTGGTTTTTGTTTTTGGAGTCTATGTGTGTAAAGAAAGGTAACACGTTTGAATGCTTTTGGTTATTCTTACGGAAACAAAGAGAAGGGGGTGGTCCCAAGAGAGGGCATGTGTGCTCCGGGTGGTGGGCAGGTTTGCCACTGGGCAGGACCATGCAGAGGCACTCGGATTGGGCGACTGCTGCTAGGGTCGGGGCGGGGGGGAGGTCGCCCCCGTTCCTGTCCTCCGGCCCCTCACGCCATGGGCACCATGGGAAGGTGAGGGGAGCCCCTGCCCCGAGTGGGCTCTGGGAGGCTCTGGCACCTTTAAAAGCTCTGCCCAGGGAGGTGTGGGCAGAGACAGAAGGCCTCGAGCCAGCGGTGCTCTGGGCGGGGGCAGCCAGAAGTGTCCTTGTTTCTTCTGAGTCACGGCAGTGTCAGGTGAGGGGACGAGACAGGCAGCCTGGGGTTGCAAGCTCCCCGGGGCCCTGGGAGAAAGGTGCTTCTGGAACCGGAGCCGCTTTCTGGTTCGTCTTGGCAGCCTGGGTGCTGAACGGCTGTGCACGCTGGAAGCGTGGCCGCGAGGGGGAAGGGCGGCGCTGGGGGGCCAAGCGCAGGTTGCCGGGTGGACCCCAGGTTTCCCCAGGGGCACGGTGAGGCAGGGCCAAGGACACAGAGGTGTCCTGCTGTGAACCTGCTGCTGCAGGTGATCACGCAGACAGGGGCCCCGGCATCATCGGCCCAGGGAAGTTCCCTGTTACCCACGGGCAGTGCCCAGCACACCGTTCTCATGCGGCTGGGGGTCTGGCCGGGGGGTAGAGAGCCTCCACTGCCCCAGCAGATATGTAAACGAGGGCAGAGATGTCCTCTAAGAACTCTAGAGCTCCACAGCGGGAGACCTGGGCTTCCCGATGTGGGTGGGGCGGCAGGGCAACATTTTGGGTGGGTGGATGTGGACTGAGGGCTTGGACGTTCACCTTGGGCCATGCCTGCCTTCCGGCTTGCGCAGTGTCCTCGCCCCCTGAGACAACCGACCCCAGCTGCCCGGGCCTCACAGGGCACAGACAGCTTCGGCCATCAGAAGGAATCGCAAGCCTCTTTGCGAACACACACCTGGATGTGTGTGTGTGCGTGTGTGAGCCCAGGCGTGCACGGGCACCTTGCTGAGTGTGCATGGGTGTGTCAGCGTGGGCGTGAAGGAGCGTGTGGGGAGGGGAGGGTGCACATCTCAGTGCCCCAGGCGATCCATGAAAGGCAAAGGAAATGTGGCCTCGTGTGCAGTACACACATGCGCGTGCACACACACACACACACACAGGGCTTCACTCGTCCCACCTCCCCCCACCCCACACACACACCCAGAGCCCCCCCTGCGCTGGGCTCAATTCATTCCCCAATGCAAACTGGGAACTTCCATAAATGGCTAAACACACAGCAGATAAGGGAAAGGATGAGGTTGTTAAAAAAAGATGAGATGAAAAAGGAGGAGGAAGCAGGAGATCACACGCCAGCCAATGTGCTACCATGGAGACATGAGCTGTGTGTACAGGGCAGAGCTCGGGCCTGTGTCCTCACAGCCCGGGCCAGTGAACTTCCCTCCCCAGAGCCCCCTCAGCTGGTGTCGGCCTGTGGGGCTGGGTGCAGACCCTCGCTTTCCTTGGCTTGCTCCCCAAATCCCCCTCTCAGGCCTCCCCTAACCGTTCCCCTCAGCCCCGAGATGGGGCCTGTGTGTGGCACCCCCAGAGAGCCCTGTCCCACGGAGGGCCCCACGCGGAACTGAACAGGTCCCTGCAGGACCCTCTCCTCTCCCGGAGGCAGCCGTCCACCTAAACCCGCGGGGCTGGGCCTGCCGGGGGCACTTGGGAAATGCGACCCTCAATCCCTTCATCTAGGGGCTGAAGGGGAAGGTTCAGGCCCCTGCAAGTGGCCTTTTTAAAGAACATTCCTTGGAGCACATTGTGTGTAAAAGCTTTGCTTCCCGTCAGCTATTCTGGTCCGTGGTCCCATCTGACCTGCTCGTCTGCCGGCCTGGCTGCGCATCTCAGTTTGGACAGGGCCCCTCCTTGCTCCGAGCTCTGGCGCGCGAGGCTGAGCAGAGCCTGGAACACATGACTCTGGGGGGTTGGGTCTTTGACTCTTTGTAAACCGGGTGCTGGGCCGACCAGGCAAATTCTGGGAGCTCTGGTTTCTAGACCAGGGGCTTGGCCCACCCCTCTGGGCTTCTGTACCCTTGTGTTTGGCGGGGTGGGGGGGGGATGTGTTTTAGATGTGGATCGCTCCGGGGTGAGAGCGAGAGGGACCACACATCCCGTGTGTGGAGTGAGTGTCCTGTTTGGCTAGGACCCACAGGGATTTGTCTTGGAGAGGATCTCTAGACCCTTCTCCCTGCCAAGTGCATGGGGGACCTGTGTGTGTGTCTCAGGAGGAAGGGATCTATCTAGGGACAGGGGTGTGTCTGCCTAGATGGCCATTCCTCACCCTGCCTAGCTCCCCAGTCCTGTGCCTGTCGAACTTCCTTGTCTAAGAAGCTTCCTTTCAGGAGGGAAGAAAGAGAGAAGTCAAGCTTCTTTCTTAACGTTCTTCATTTCCTGCCTTAGGGCCCAGTTATCCCAGTGATGCCTGGCCAGTGCCCTGTACCTCTGCCCCCCGGGTTCACCTCTCCTGGTCTGCACTCAGGAAAGTGAATTCAAGTAAAGCCACAGCTGGGTTCAGTGGTGCTGGGGGGGCCTCTCCCCACCCCACCCCCCACCCCAGGCCCCTCTTCCTTGGATTCACCACAAAAAGAGTGTATAAGAAACAAAGAGCTAGCTAGGCAGACTCTCACCCCTTTGTTAGTTTCCTTTTTCTAAATAAACCAGATGCTTGGTGGAGACGTTGAGCCAGGGAGGGGACAGCAGAGTGTGAGGAGCAGGCCAGGGGGCCGGGCCATCCATCCGTCTGTCTGAGGCCTGCCAGTGATGCATGGGGAGGGGTGGACGGGTGCAGAGAGAGAAGGTGAGCTTTGCCCTCCCACGGGGATGCCCAGCCTTGCACACCAGCCTTGCACACCAGCAGTCAGCCGTGGGCCCAGGGCCCCAGCACACATGGAAGGGGCAGCTGTCAGGACTTCCAGAAGCTTCTCGTCCCCTCAGCATGCTGCCCTACAGCTCTCCTGGCCTCAGCTTTCTCGCCACCCCGCCACCTCTCTCAGGCCCGGTCCAGCAGCCCCGACTCTGAGCACAGTCTGCAAAGGGATCAGAGAACCCCACAATCTGGAGCCGACCAACCGTCGGCCACGCAGAGCCTCCCTCATGGCTTCCTTCTCCTCCTTCTCAACACCGGCTTTGCTGGCCCTGGAATCTCTGGAAAAATAAACTCAGGAGGTGAAAAGTTGACTTGGTTTCTTGGTGTTTTTGTTTTCTGGCAGGCAGTGCGGGGAGGGGCGGACGGGGAGTTTGGTGCCGTTTTTTTTTTTTTTCTTTCCTTTCCCCCTTCCGACGTCAAACAAATGAGGAAAATCCTGCTATAGGAGCCCGGGAGCCGGGGGTGAGGCTGCTGGGGGGGCGGTAGAGGGTGCTCTGCTGACTCGGGGGGTTCGGGGGGTTCTGGGGCATTGGGGTCCGACTGGCCTTGGGCCGGAAGAGGCTGCCCTGCTGGGCGCTGTTGCTGTTGGCCACGGTGTTGGGGTCCGGCTCGCCCGAGTCGCTCTCCGTGTAGCTGTAGGCCTGCGCCCGCGAGATCCCCTTCTGCTGCCGCCGCCATGAGTTATAGTATGTGGGGTCGCTGATGTAGTGGTTGACAAAAGAGTGGGCCTTCTGGTGGGTCGGGTCGGCCTCGTACTCACTGTCGCTTCCCTGGGAGGACAGAGAATCGGGGAGTCAGGGGCCCCGAGGGGCCAGCTCAGCGCGCTCAGGGCCGGAAGGCAGCAGGTGCCCCGGTCAGAATCTCCCAAGCCCTGGACGGGGGGCCACTGCCATCCCCTCACCGCCAAGGGGGCCCGATGCAAAGTTGGGCCCACCTCCCCTGCCTTTGGAGCGGATCGTGGGGCCGAAGGGTCTACCGTGGGGCTGGCACACGGCCTGCAGGCACCTGACGTGAATCTGAACTCGGAAGACCTGAGTTCTAATCCTTTTTTTTTTTCTCAATTGAGGGGAAATTCATAGAACATAAAGTTAACTGTTTTAAAGTGTAAGGTTCCGTGGCTTTTAGTCCATTCACAATGTTGTGCAGCCATTGTTCTGTGTGGTTCCAGAACAGTTTCATCAGCCTCTGCCCTCATTCCCCGTTCCTTCCCCGCCCCCACTCCGGGTGACCACTGACCCGCTTTCTATTTCTGGGGATCTACCTACTCTGGGCATTTCATACAGATGGGATCGTACAGTATGTGGCTCGTGGGCCTGGCTTCTTTTACTTAGCGTAATGTTTTCGAGATTGAATTCATCCTGCCTTTTCATTTGCTGCATTTCTGATGCTCTGGCACCTGAGGCCTTGCTGACTCTGGAGAGGAAATGGGCTCCGGGGGCTGGTCGGTCCCTGCAGCTAGCGATGCCTTTTCCTATCACACTGACTCACTCTCCCCTGTCCCTCGTCACCCCAGGGCTGGGTACCAGACAACCAAGGGACAGCCCCTCTACCCCAAAGCCCACTGAATTTAGTCAAACAAACCCAAGCCTGCTCCCACAATGAAGGCTCCTGCCCACATGTCCCTCCTGTTCCCTCTGATTCCTGGGGACCCTGGTGCCTCCCCAAAATGGCCCTGCATGGTGTGATATGTCCCCTCTACTTGGGAACTGTGAATAATTCGATTTTTCAAGGGCAGTCATCTCCTGATCCGTTCGTGCATGATATACTGAGTTCCAACCTTGGTCTACCTCTGACTTACGGTGTGACTGGGGACCGAGCCAGGGCCAGACCTACAGAGGCTCTTGGCTCCGAAGACAGATGCTGGTGCCCACCCATGTGTGATCCAGAATAAAAGCAACCCTCAGTTATAAAACGAGCATGCGAAAAATATCAACAGAAGGTCTGAATTTCACACGATGACTGCCCTGTGGCTTTTTCTCCTAAATGCAAAACATTAAATTATTCCTAAAATTGTCACTACTTCCATGTCCCACCATTGCTTCATCTGCCTATGGGGGAATCAGCAGGAGACAAGAGTCAGGCTGGGTTGTGAAGTAAAACAGCATTCGCTCGTTGGTTCGGATCTGAATCGTGGAGCTAAAAATATCGAGCGCCCCTCCCCCACGCCCGGCTCCCAGCACTGTTTTGAGAACCAAGAAGAGGACAGATGGGAACACCCTTAGAATGCTCTGGAAGAGACATGCTCTGATTTGAGTGAACAGTACACTCTCAGGGAAATGCAGCTCCAAAGGCCTCCGTCAGGTTACCATGTCCCGGCCCGAATACACGGAGACAGTAAATGTGATCAACCTACTTCGGATAAAAACAGCAGCAAGAAAGCCCAGTGAGCCCAAAGCGAATGCGTGTGTGTCCTTCTTGACAGGTAGAGCAGACGGAGAGTTGCTGACCTTGCTGCAAGGTGTCTGAGCCACGGGGAATGCAAGGTGCACCTGCCCTCAGGAGCCCGAAGGCCCGTAGGGCGTCGAGCCCCTCTCGGGAAAGAGCTACAAGTACAGAACTGTGGCAATGCCCGGCCGGGGAGCAGGCACTCTGCCAGGCGGCAGGAACCTGTGGTCAACTTTCACACCTCGGGGTGGTGGCTGCTACCACTCCGCGAGTACGGAGAACCCCAGTTCTCTCTACTGTGCAGAGAGGGTGAGGGTTCGCCCCGAGACACACAGAACCGAGGGACTCAGATCTGCCGGGTGTTCCAAAGCCCACACGTGCTCTGAACAAACCCCCTCCTGTCTGGAGACGGGAACGAGAGCCCTTCTGCCCTCCCAGCAGGGATTGCGTACTCCCTCCTGGATCTGCAAATTCCTGTTGTCTGGCCCCTCCCCTCCTCCACCTCACCCCTCCACAGTCCTGGCTGCTCTCCTTACCACCACCCTGCACACCCTCCCAGGACCTCAGTCCTCTTGGCAGCGGAACTGGCTGCCAGAGACAATGGAAAGTCCCTCGCTCGTCCCATGACGCAGAATAGCACAATGCGAGCCCCTTTCCTTGCCTACTGCCCAGCTGCTGGCCCAGGAGGGAACAAAGGGGCCGTACAGACAGGGGTTCCATATGCCAAACGTGGGGAGGGGGCTGAGGGCTGGGCACCTGAGGCCTGGGGCTTCGAGGTGGCGGCCCAGAGGCAGGAGAAGTCTGAGCAGGCTGTGGTAGATGCCATGAGGCAGGGGGCCGGAGAGGGGAGGCCCTGGTCCAGGAGCAGCAAGGGTCTGTAAGTGCGGGGCATGGGAGAGGGCCACCTCACAGTTTTGCCTATGGGTCAGGTCTTTCCAGAAGGGCCTCCACCAGCTGGCCTGAATAGCTGCTAGCATCCTTGTTAGAGGTTCTAGAACTCTGGCTAGCCCCGCAGGGGAGTCCCCATCACTGCGGCCCCATCTAGGAGGTGACTGTGGTGTGGCCAAGTTCTGACTCTGTCCCTTGCTAGCTAGGTTAAGTTTGGACCCATCACCTGGCCTCTCCCAGCCTCAGTATCCTTGTCTGTAAAATGGGTAGATACCTGCCATTCAGAGGGTGAAAAAGGCTTGGAAGCTGCCCCCCAGGAGGGATCAGAAGGAGCTGGGGTCACAGAGGGTGACTCAGTGCTCAGGCGGCTGGGAAAGGGGAAGGATGTTCAGCTTCTGCCCTCCCATCCAAAAGTAAAGCATCACTAGAGTGGCGATGGGCCTCTCTGGCCCTCCCGGGGGCCCCAACCCCAAAGCCCATTCATGCACATCATCACGGTCTGACGGCTACCAACTGCTGAGCACCTACTGTGTGTGGGACACTGTGGGGCAGCCTTCCTGATGCGCACGGAAAAGCGGAGGAAGCAAGAGTTGCGCGGGGGGGGGGGGGGGGGGGGGGGGGGT
>NC_058417.1:52409406-52516573 GCF_002201575.2 Neomonachus schauinslandi
GGGGGGGGGGGGGGGGGGGGGGGGGGGGGGGGGGGGGGGGGAGCAGGGGCTTAGAGATGGGCCTGCCCCACCCCCAGCTCTCCGAAGCCTGCGGGAGAGGGGGGTGCTTTGCCTCAGCGACTGCTCTTCTGCCGCCACCTCCTCCAACATCTGTTTCTTTTCTGCATGGGGGTGGGGTGAGAAGGGGAGAAAGCAGGCAAGGGGGGACCCAGGGCGCCCATTCCGGCTTTCAACTCTCACGCGGGCCTCGGTAATTGAATGCAGCTTCCCAGTAACCGACCCAGCACAAAGGAGACCTTTCACGGGGCAGTCCCACCAGGCCGCCAGGCAATCAGGGGACTGCTCCAGCTCTGGGCCTCTTAACAGCTCCTCAAAGCCACTCACTCAGCAATTACCAGGCTTGGGGAGGGGTGCAGGGAGGGGGCCAGTGGGAGGGGAGACCCCGACAAGAGCCCGCAACAAAAGAGGGGGGGCAAAGGAGAGCCTCTTGTTCTCCTGCTGCTGCCAGCATGGGGTGGGGTGGGGTGGGGATCCTGCACCAGACTCAGGAGGCGATGGGCGTGGGACCCGGGGCCCAGGCAGGGTGCCCTCATCTTGTTGAGGCTCCTGAGGTCTGGCAGGAATGTGTTGCCCCGGTTGACAGGAGGTCCCCTGTACCTGCTCCTTTGGAGGCTGGAAGCTGGAGCCCCTCCCTCACCTATGGCCCAGGGGCTCTCCGCGGGGGTCTAGGCAGAGAAGCCAGCCCTGCATCAGTCCCTGGACACCCTTGCCCTCGAGCCAGTGGGCCTCTCCTGGGCATTAGAGGTGGGGGTGAGGATGTGCCGATTCTCCCTCCCTGGAAGCCCCCTTTACGCACAATTTTGTTAGGGATCTGGGCTTCTTGTACTAAAACAGCTAGAAATCTTCTCCCAGGAATGTCCTTTTAAAAAATGTCAGCTCAGGGGCGCCTGGGTGGCTCAGTTGGTTAGGCGACTGCCTTCGGCTCAGGTCATGATCTCAGGGTCCTGGGATCGAGTCCTGCATCGGGTTCCCTGCTCAGTGCAGAGCCTGCTTCTCCCTCTCCCTCTGCCACTCCCTCTGCTTGTGCTCTTCTGTCTATCTCTCTGTCAAATAAATAAATAAAATCTTTAAAAAAAAAAAAAAAAGTCAGCTCAGGGGCGCCTGGCTGGCTGAGTCAGTTGAGTGTCTGCCTTCGGCTCAGGTCATGATCCTGGGGTCCTGGGATCGAGCCCCGTGTCGGGCTCAGCGGGAAGTCTGCTTCTCTTTCTCCCTCTGCTCCCCCTTCTTGCTCTCTCTCTCAAATAAATAAATAAATCTTTAAAAAGTGTCAGCTCAGACACAAGGTTACCTGTGCCCCTGACAGGTGAAGTGACAGTCAACATGTCCCCCACCCACCCCGCTGTCAGACATGCTTGCATTTGGGGGCCTCATGGGAGGTCACCAGGATGGGAGGTGTTGGGGTCAGTGAAGACCTCTCTCTCCTTCCATCTCCCTTCTGTGCCAGGCATCTGGGCAAGGCCAGGCTGTCGGAGCCGGCCGGACCCAGATTTGAATCCCCACTGCCTGCACTTCTGAGCCCTGTGATCAGGGGCACGGTGCTGGACTTCTCTGAGCCTCAGTTTCCCCCAACTGTTAACCGGGCGTCCTGCAACTTGCATGATGGGACGGTTAGATCTTAAATGAGAACGTGGACAGTGCAGGGCCCAACAGGTAGCTTTGCCTCCTTCCTCCCGGACTCCCTCTGCCCTGCCCGGAGTGTATTTCTAGTTTGGCACAAGCTCGGGCTTCCTCGGCCTGTATGGGTCAGCCTAAGGAGAAGCAGGAGACGGGCCTCAGTGAATCTCTTAGACTCATGGCCCAACTCAATGGACAAGAGGCAAACACGAATAAAAAACCAGACACTCGGAGGGGATGACAGAACCACTCAGCCAAACACAAACCTATAAACCCTTACCACTCCCTTCTATGCATGACCCAATCCTGTTCACACTTGGAGGCCCAGCTGAAATGCCACCTCCTCCAGGCAGCCCCCCAGGACCTTCCCCCAAGATTCCTCACAGGGCTTTCTATCCATGTGCCATGAGAAACAGGAAGCCTTCTGCTCCCCATTTTTCTCCTAAAGTTAGATACTGTGGTGCCATAAAATTTTAATGAGAGATGAAAACACGGGGTTATTTGAAACATGTGGTCTTCCCTAATGGGTCCTAACATACCATAATGCAACATTCATTAAGAGCCGGTCTTGCTCACTACTGGGGCTGCCATGTGTAAGCCATGCTCGGTTCTGTTTAGCGGGTGCAGAAAAAATAGTTGTTGAATAAATGCACTGAGAAAGGAATGAACAGGTTCCAGGGAGGACAAAACCAGCCAGGTGCTGCCCAGGACCCGATCCGAGCATGACATACAGTAGGGGTATAGGGGGCTAAGGTGGGTGGGCCTGGCCTCGTCGTCGACGGAGGCTCCCTGACTCCTGCAACAGAAGCCTGACTCAGGCTTCCCAGAGCGCTCTGAGGGCCAAGCGGTACCATTCTTGAACAATCTTTAGGGTCATTCCTGGCCGCCCATAAGGGCTCATAAATGTTCACCCTTATGACGGGGTGCTCAAGAAAGCCTAATTTGTCCGGTGTATTTTCTTACTTTTCCACATAGGCTTAATTTCATTACAATGAGCTTCCCAGGAAATCACAAAGACTGAATACTTATTCGTAGAGACGTGCCATTGGCTGGGAATTCCTTTTCCATTGAGATTTGCTTGTGCACTATGTAATTTTTCTCCCATACTTGGGCTCTTACTTTGAAAATGACCTTGGAATGCAGCCATACTTCGTTTTCAAAAGTTGCATCAAACAAGCCCTGGGCTCTTCAAACCTCAGCCTTTGTGTGTCCCCTGCCTGGAACCGCCTTCACCAGCACCCCTCTGGGGACAGCCCGCCCCCCCCCCCCCAGTCTTCCCACAGCCCCGTTATGGCCTTGCTCACATCTTATCATGTGTGTTTGTTTATAAGCAACGTGGACTCTTGTTTATTACCATATCACAGGAAAAGGGCTGGGCAGATTTCTGCCAATTTTGGAGAGTCCGTTTTGGGTGGTCTGACTTGGAATAGAAACCAGGCAGCCCATGCAGAATTCGCTCTCAGAGGACCTAGGGGGAGGGGTATTTCCACAAAGTCAGGCCATCATTCTCCAGAGCCGCTGAAATGCTGGGGACCCCGCCTGCGTGGCTGCTGACCCCCAGGGATATGCCGCTGCAGACGCCATCCCGGGCGGGGGGCTTGCGGGCCATCTGCCATGAGCCCCAAACGCAGGCTGCGATGGCGGATGCTCTCCACGCCAGAGGCTGGCATGTCGCTCTGCTGCCTCCCACGGGGGCCAGTGAGGAGTAATAGGATCTGCTTCTTTATGTCTTCAACAAGGGCATCCGAGGGAGACCAGCTGCTCTGTCTCCAAGTCTGTCCCCTCCAGCCCACCAGGAGCTCCTTGGAGGCAGGGTCATGTGTCCGTCACCGCTGTGTCCCTACAGAGTCCACGCTCAAGGAACGAGTGTTGAGTGACCCCTGAGCCGTGCACCTCTGAAGGTGGCCTCCTGGGTCCCAGACCTCCTGCAGTGGCCCCAAAGCCACCTGCCTGGCTTTCAAGAACCAGTCCAAAGCGAACAGACCCTAACGATCCTGCCTGCCTTGTCCCGGGGCCCCGTGACGAGCCTGGCACCGCACGGGCCCGACTCCATCCCCCGCCACGGACTCCGAGAACAGCCGCTTGGACCGGGTGCCACGGTGCTGAGCGGGGGGGGGTGGGCTGCGAAGGACCCCTCCCCGTCCCGCAGTCAGGGAGGGGAGGCGCCGGGATTCAAGCCCAGCGCCGGACCTAGCCACAACTACGCGCCGCCGCTTTTCAAACGAGTGTCTCCCTGCTCAGAGCCACCCTCCGACAGGGCCGGCTGATCACCTGAGTGACCCGCTGGGCAAAGCTCCTAGGGCACCCTTCTTGGGGACGACCTTAATGCCTACGGCACTTTGCTTTGAGCGTGCGTCTTCATCCTTTGAAGACGAGCTTGGGTTTTGTTTTTTTTGTTTTTCTTTCAAGAAAACCCACAGTCACTTGTTCTCGAGAGTGTCTCACTGGCTGGTTCTGAAGGCCTTTCCAGAAAGGTCTGCTGTGAGGGTGGCATCACGGGCTTTGGGACAGGGGAGGGCAAGGAGCCCAGCTGGGCTCTGGGTTGGAAGGGCCGGTGGGCAGGGTCTGCATGCTGCACTTCTTGGCTCTAGGGCCTGAGCCAACTCGGTAAAGCTCTTTGAGCCTCAGTTCCCCATCTGTACAAAAGAGAGGACACTAAGGGCGCTCGGAGGGTCACTGTGATTATAAAGTGGTAAGGCACGTGGGACGGTGAGTGCAGCCCCCAGGGCGTGACCATGGCCATCGGAGTTACTGTGAAGGGCCACGCCTCTCCGAAAGTGTGTGTTCTGACCTTGGTCCAAAAGGAATGGCTTGACAACCGTGAACATTTGTTTGTCTCCCCTGCTAACCTGCTTGGTCTTGACTAGCTTGACCAGCTTCTCCCATGACCGACCCTTCCGTGCTTTAACGACAGCGTACAGAATGCCACGCACCACGGGCCAAGACGGACATTGGGAAGGTGACTGACCTCAGGACTGTCACAAGACAGGACTGTCTTCATGGAATTTAGCTTAAAATAAATAAACCCACCCGAGCTCCAAATCAAACCCCAAACCATCCCCAAGCCCGCAGGTGGGGCTCTAGGCCTGGGCTGGGCTCCCCCGCGCCCCCTGAAAGGGAACGTGGGAGTTCTGCTGTGATAACTGGCTTCTGGAACCAGGAGGCCTCCCCTCCCCAGGGCATGTGTTCCCCGTAGGTGCCTGGTTCCAGATTGCTATGGAAACGGCATTCAAGTGATGGGCTTGTTTTGGACAAAAGACACTAGGGGCAAAGCAGGGGATTCCAGGGACTCTGCCCGCCTTGGTGGTGACTGAAATAGGATGGTCTCAGGATGAGCATTCTTCTCTCAGTGCTTTCTCAAGGCTGGGGTCCTGGCCTGGTCTCAGGGACCAGCTCTGCGTCCTGCAGGAGGTTCCTCCTGACTTATGTGGAGATGGCCATGGGCCATCTGAGGACACCCGGGCAGGATCTCCTGCACTCAGAGGGCTCCGTCCCCGGAAGGTCAGTGCCCAGCCAATGAGTGTGCAGGAGTAAGGCCCTCTGTGGAAGGTTGAAGGGGGCTAATCGGAGCCGCACGGGGAGTCCCTTCTGCTGGCCACTGCTTCTGCTCTCCATAGACGGCAGCGTGGCTTAAGGAGCCCCTTGTCATAGCCTCACGAGCACAGGGAGTCCCTTTACTTTCTTTGAACTTTCCCTTGAGTTCTTCGAACCTAAATGCTCATTGCCCTCTTTGGGGAGAAAGAAAGAAAAATCATGTTTCAGTGAAGCATGGCCTTGGAAGTCCCAGTACGTATACGGCTGCGAAGAGTTAAGTACTTAAAACAGGAAGCCATAACCTGAGTCATGTGAGTTCCTGTGTTAGCCAGGCTAAGTTGGGGTCTCTGTCCCTGCCAGGTCTGTCTGAGCTGGGGTGTTGCTAGCTCCAGGCTTGCAGGCTCTGCCAAGCCCATCAGTAACCCTGGAGCTGAACAAAACAGAAGTGAGCCAGAGGCCCGGGCTCCACCGGGCCCACGACCGGATCCCGGCATGCTGGCACCTCCTACCCAGCCGACAGCCTCCCTGCTGGCATCCCTTGGCTCTTGTCCTCTCCCCACACTGGGCAGAAAGGTCTAGGGCGTGGGATGCAGTGGCCTTTCTTGGCCCCTTCCTGGGCAACCACCAGGCTTGGCCAAGGCCAGGAGGGCTGGGTGGGAGGCCATGACGTTACTTCATTGGAATGCGCTCAACCCCCTCTCCCCATCGTCTGGGACAGTGTCCCCGTGTGGCCCACCTAATGGCAGCCTCTCTAAAGCTCTGTGTCTCCCAGAGGCACCATCTCCTTCTTACATAAAGGCTGACATTTATCGGATAGTTGCTGTGTGTGCTTGCTAAGCTTCTCTGTGCCTCATCTCAGCAATCCCACTGCCCCATGAGAGAGTCTCTTACTGTCCCTGCCTCTTCTGCAGATGGACAAACAGGCTCAAAGAGGTTGCCTACCCCACCCAGGATGCCCTGGCCTACAGGCAGCAGAGCCGGGATTCAAACTCAGGCCGGAGGCTCCAAAGCTTAAGGCCTCGCTCGTCTGTACTACTCACCCCATCCTTGGGGCTCCAGGACTCACAGCTCCCAGTTTCTGGAGCTCACTCTGACCCGAACTAGCTAAGCTCAGCCGTGGCAACGCAGGCCTCCTTCTCCTCCCTTCACGAGCTCCTCTGCAGGCCAGGGCATGTGGGGAGACTCCGGACACTCTAGAGGACTGAGCTGTTGGGGACTCTTCTCTGGTCAAGGTTACAGGGCCCCCATGAGCCCTGAAGCAAACTCTGAGCAGAGCTTAGGAGGGCACGGCGGGTCCACATATGACTCCCGGCTAGTTTCCTGGGCCTGATAAAGGCCAGGAGGCAAGGAAGCCCAGGTGATGGGCCACCACGCAGGCCTGCACTCTGGGAAGGGGCTGCTCCGGTCCCCACTCCAGGACGCTTGGCCCTCCCGCCCCTCACCTGAGAGTCGGAGATTTCTGAGGGCTTCTCGGTCAGGCTGCTGCTCTCTGCCGGGATGAGGTCGTTATACTTGGTGACATCCTCGTCGGAGTAGTGGAGGCTGCCTGGGCTGGGCCGGGGAGGCGACCTAGAGGGAGTGGGGGTGAGGCTGAGTGGTGGCCTCCCCCACAGCGGCCGGCCTGACTGGGGAGGCTGCAGCGGGGCCTGGAAGGGCACCGACCCTCGGTGCCTCCGTTCTGCAGCCCTCCTCTCTGTCTGGTCCCCACAGGCCTGGGCCTTGAGCAGCGGAGCCTTGGGCTGGGGGCCCCTCAGGGGTGGGAGAGGCTCAGCTGGACCAACCTCCTGAATCAGCTTCAGGGAAATGGGGGGCAGCACTCCACTTCCCACTGGATTCTCCACTCGTGGTTTCAAGGCCTCAGGCACCGGGATCACTTGGCAGGGAATGTTACAAAGCCCCTTTGAGCCCCCCTGAGACCTCCTGAGTCAGAATCACAGGGGACGCCTGCATACCTGCACTGTCATTCTTGACAAAACCCCCACGTCATTCTTGAACTCACCAAGGGAGCTTTAGAGGGTTAACGCAAAGGGTTAAGTGAAAAAGGCAAACCACTGCCTCCTCCCTCCAGATCGGCTCAGAGACCAGAAACGAATCTGGCACGGAGTCCTGCCCTACCTTTGAAAATTAGCCTTGGAGAAAGCACATTTCCCACTGAGTTAGAGACCCGCTCTGTGTTACCTGCACAAACACGCAGGACAGGGCGCCTCAGCCCTCCACCTGCCAGGGGTGCCCGCAGGCTGGAGGCAAGGGCTGTGCATTCTTGCAACCACCTGAGCTGAGGCTGAGGAGAGCGGGCTGGGCAGCTCCTGGGGGCACCGAGCAGGTGGCTGGGGTCTTTCATGACCCTGCCTGGTTCCTGCTTCCTCGGGACCGGGCTCAAGGGGGGCACTGCCAAGGGCCTGGCGCCCTGAGGTCTGCCCAGCCTGCTCTAGGAAGAGGCTCTGGGATCGCGGCTCTGAACGCCAGCTGGCCCCACTCGGGGCCGGCAGTGCTTTGCTACAGAAATGCTGTTCTGGTAACAATCCCACGGCCTGGGAGTATGTCACCAGCAACCTCCCCGCCACCTCCAACCTCTTGGGACTATATTCTGCACTGATTTGATTCCAAATAACAAAGCTGCATCCTTAACTACTTAAAAATAAAACCATAACAATAGTGGCAGTAGCCTCGTGTAGACAAGATGGGCAAAAACGTGACGCCGGGAGCAGGGAGGAAACGGGGTGTCAGGCTCAGGCCGTCTTGGCCACAAGCAGGGTGAGTGGGGGGCTGAGGGTGTCACCAGGGCTGGGTCAGACTCCCGGAGCCTGGGGCTGGTTTGTCGCAAACAGGATTTCTGTGTGTACACAGCAGGGTGGGGGACACGCGGGGGGCCGCCGTGTGTGTACTCTGGGAGCGTGAGAGGCAGGCGAGGCCGGGCCATCCGTGAAGCGCCCCCTTGTTCCATGTGGCAGGGCCCCGGAGCCAGCCCGGCGAGGCTGCGGCGGACCTGCTGGGCCCACCACCTCGGCCTCAAATGGCTCTTTCTTTGGAAAGCTAGCTTTGGCGGGGGATGAGAAGGGGGCCTGCCGGCCTGCGTGCCCCTCCCTCTGTCCTCCTGACGAACACACACATCGCCTCTTCCCTCCAGGACGAGACAGAGAGAAGCTTTGTGAGCTGTGCCTGGCCACCGTGCCCCTCCGATGAACCGGGAATGTTAATAGGGCTGAGGCCAAACAGACAGGCGCTCCCGGGTTGCAAGCCCTCCCGAGCTCTCCTGAGCTCCCCAGAGCATAAAACTGCCAGGTCACATCAGGGGAGGGTCAGGTGGGCCCCAGCAGCTGCCCTTGCCCTTGGAAATGGGCAGCCCAGCCCGCCCCAGGGAGCCGGGCGGGATGTGTGTGTGTGTGGGGGAACCTAGGGTTGGAGAGAAGTCAGGAAGAAATAGGAGTCGCAGGCACCACCAGCCAGGACCTTTCCTGGTTGGCTGTTCTCAGATGTTGCCCTTTGAGGACAACGCTGGAAGCACAGACTTGTGGGGTGAGTAGGAGAAAACTGCTCTATAAGAGGTGTGCTTAAGGACCCAGGGGAGAGGGTGTCCACACTCTGAGTGCCCTTTCTTTCCAGAATGGGGAGGAGACAGGTTAAGGCATAATCCATGATGGGGGGGGGGGGGGGGGCCCCTGGCCCCTGTCACTCAAGTGTGTCGGCCTCGCCTACCTTGGCCGGCCCCCCCCACTGTTGGGGCGGGCGGCGCTCCACGCTTCAGGCCTGCCCCTCCAAGCGTCTAGCTCCCAACAATAGTAGGCTGGGTCGCAAAATTGTACAAGGTCTTTGCATTTGGCTGCCATTGGCAGAAGCCCTGTGTCCTCACCTCCTTGTGACTTTCCAGCCTGGTTGTGCTGCTTGGGCCCTGCTGACTGTCCCCAGCCCCTGAGCCCGAATGCCATCGCTGGGACACTGAGACCAAGTGGGCACTGGTTCTGTGGCCTTTGCCAGGAGTCCTCCACACCCCGGGCACTGCTGGCCCCCAAGCCTCCATCCTCTGCTCCCCCGCCCGTGCAGAGAGCTCTCTACCTGGTATACAGGCCGTTCTTCCGGCAGAAGGAATTCTTGACGGAGAGCCTCCGGTTGTTGAGTTCCAGAGCAGGGAAACTGCTTTCATCCAAGCTCATCATCTCCCCGTGGCCAAGGGCACCAGACTTGGCATTGTTCCCTGGGTTGGGGCAGGGGGTGGGGGACGCGGAGACAGGATCCAGTCACTCATGCCATCCCTTTAGACCTCTGGCCTCCCCTCCCGCCCTGGCCGGGCTGCTCTCTCTTTCTCCTCTTACAGGTTGAGACCAAACAGGAGATGGAGGTTGTATGCCGGGACCCCGGGCTGCCCCGCCTAGCAGAGCAGGTGCCTTCCTAGGAGAGAGAGGGAACCCCCAACCCCCACCTTGCCGAAAGGGAGGCAGACCCGTCTAGCTGGTTGGGCTTGGGGCCAGCTCACCAGAGTCTGTCTTCTTGGCATACTTCTTGCTCTGGCCTCGGATGATGAGCACAAAGACCAGAAGGAGGATGAAGATGAGGCCGACGAGGGCAATGACCACCAAGAACCACCACTCCTCGTAGAAAGGGTTGGCTTTCTGGGCTGGAACAGGAGTGGGGGTGTCAGGTCCAGGCTGCTCAGCCGCCTCCTGCCTCCACACCTCCCACTCTAGCTGGGACCCTATCACAGACCCCAGGCAAGGTCTGGGCCATCTCAACGAGGTAGAGCCTAAGACAAGGTTGGCAGGGACAGTTTACTCTCAAGCGCCGGCTCTCATCCTTCGGTAAAGGGATGCCTGGAGGGCTGCTTGGAGTTCTGAGGTTGCTTCTGGACTCACCAGGAAAGAGTGCAGGGATTGATTAGTGATGTCTGCCAAAGACACAGGACGGAGAAGCCGTAGTGTACGTGCTATTTTTCCTTCCCCCCCCCGCCCCTTCTTGCCACCCATGGCCGAGGGGCTACCTTGACAGGCAGGCCCCAGATTTGTATTGGAAAAGTACCCGTCGGGCCCATGGTAGATCTGGGAGAATTTCTCCCCAGGGATAGGATTCAATCTTTCTCCGGTAGCTGAGAGCGAGGGGAGCCAGGAGGGTGGATGTGAGTGGTTCTTTAGAATGCTTCCTCCAGCCAGGCCTCTCCTTCCTTCAAAGCCCTCAGTACCATGCTTTTTGCACGTAACCCCTACTAATCCAGGAGGCTACCTGACGAGGGGCTGGCTCTTCTCTCTCTCATGATCTGGTTCGATCAACTGGGACAAGGGAGAATGTGTGTAGGAGGAGGGAGGCAGCCAGGTTTCCAAGACTCACCCAGTGGGTTACAATTCTGAGCTATGTTTCTGTCTTGAGGGGAGGGGCATTGGTATTAAAAGTTGGTTAGTGATTGGATTTGGGGTCATGGGTTTTGGCATTAGAGTCCTCTGTGAGTCCTCCAAGACATGCTGGATGGGAAGGACGAGAGGAAAAAGGGGAGGGATGGCAGTCCTATCCCCTCCAGCCCCGGACACTGCTTCATAGGCCACTGACTCTGTTTTTTGGGGCGGTTTCCATAGAAACATGTAGTTTATGGCCTGGGTGAATCTCTTGGGTGATGAGCTCACAGAAGTGCTCACCTTGGGCCCACTGATTTGTCCACAAGCAAGCCCCACTAAGCCCCCCGTCCAGGGCTTCTGGAATCCTTGCAAAGGAACCCCAAAGATGGACCGCCCCCAGCTTCTTCTGGAGCTCAAAGCTGACCCAGGCCCTGGCCCAGAGTTCACTGCCTGGAGAACTGAGAGGACAATACATTTTGGTCCCCACCCCAATGCATCTGCTGCCCTGCTATCTGCCTCGGTCTTCCTTGCCTGCCACCAGCCTCTGCCACAGGGTCTTCCATGGGGTGCCCCCCCCCCCCACTGGCGGTACCTGGCACAGACTGGGAGGGGCTGCTGGGGGTACCGAAGCCATAGTCATTGACGGCGATGACCCGGAAGTCATAGCTCACGCCTGGCTTCAGGATGTCCATGCTGAACGTGTAGGACGTCACCTCCTTGGGGATGTCTTTGATGAGGATGTCCCATAGCCCCTCATCTGCAAGAGTGTTGAGAGGGAGACGCCCCATGAGGGGGGGCCCCCTCCCATCCCGCCCGTTGCCCCCTGAGAGCAGAGCCTGTCTGGTCTGCCCTGTCAACACTGAATCTCAGCAGAGAGTTTCCGAAAGATCCCTTTTGGAGTCTCTGACCCTTTGTTCCCTTTATTAAAATGCCTATAAAATATTAAAAAACCCTGTAGTTTGCAGAAAGTACAGTACCAACCAACCCCATGCCACCACCCGCAGGAGGAGACTCAGCATTTTGGCAGCCATGTAGAAGTAGGCAAGTCACCTGTTTTCGCATCCTTAAAAAATGCTGGTCAACGTGACTTCCCCAGGCTTCCTATGATTGTAGCACACGGGTATACCCTCCTTTCCTTAACTGGGCCCCTCTTTTTCTCATCCCCCTTCCTATTCAAAATATACACGGTGGTGGCATCAGATAAAAAGAAGATCCTTTTTTTAAATAGCTGCAGGAGGGGCTGGGCTCGCCTGTGAGTGCGTGGACCTACGGGGCCCATCCTCAGTGATCTCCTTGCTGAGCAGCAGAGATCTGAGGAGAAAGAGCTCAGACAAGCCTAGAGGGGTCCCCCATCTGTTCTCCACCCACGTTGTCCCCAACCACCCCCACCCTTTGAGCTCCTGACTTTCCTTTCAGGCCTGCCCCTTTGTCCGCGGCTCTCCGGCTCTCTGGGTCTTGCCTCCTTGGGACCTAATTCATTTCCACCTCATTCAGAAGGAGCGGCGAGGATGCTGCCCCACGCAAGAGAAGTGCAAGCACCTGCAGGGCCCTGTGATGGGGAGGCTGGGTGGGGGCCCCGGTCAGAGGCTCCATGCGGGGCCAGCGGGGCTGGCATGGCCCTTGGAAAGACGGTGAGTCCCCCTGCCTGTGCTGGGGAAGGGCTGATTTGGCAACTAAAGCGTCAGGCCACCCTTTTCACATGGCCCAGGTGACCAGAGATCTTAGAAGGACCTCGGTGGGCTGGGCTCCTAGGTCCTCCATCCTGTGGATCTAGGAAGGTCACCTTGGGGCCCCAGACGAGCTCCTGCCTCAGCCTCAGCAAGGCACTATTCCTCCTCATCCGTTCCTGAGCTCCTTCTGGGAACAGCCACCTGCGGGTCCACGGGCTACCCCCTAACTCCAGCTTGGCCCTTCCAGCCTCTTCCAGGGGCTGATGGATTCGGTTTCCTTCACCACGCTTGTTACCGGCCCACTCACGTCAGGAACTCTAGTGGAGGCACCATCACCCCCCTCGTCACCTCTGAACTGTGGACCAAGAGTGTGCCAGCACCTTCCGAACGTTGTCCTACCCGTCCAGATCCCTCCAACTGGAAGGCAGCCGTGGGGCCCCGTCTATGTCCTGCTGTCCTCACAAAGGCTTGGGGTCCTGAGCTTGGCCTCAGCTTCCATCTCACGTCTTTGTTTTGGGCATCTGCCTCATGCACCCTGTGACTCTCCCCTGCTAGGCTGTGTCGTCTCTCCAGGGCGAGGACTGTGCCCGATTCACCTCTGCAGCCCAGCACCCAGCGCCCAGCACCCAGCCCAGGCGTCCTCTAAGTGCTGGTGGGAGGGTCGAACGAAAACCTTCTTCCCCGACCTTCTCCGACCATCATGTGCTCCGATTTCAGCACTGCATGCCCCAAGATCCGAGTTTTGGGGTGCAAATCCATTCTCCTCCCATGCCCCTGCAAGCTCTCATTCCCTTTCAATGACAGTCACAGTGACGACAACAATCATGGTGACGACACTCCCTCATTGAGCACTGTGGTTCTAAGGTCTTTACTTTCCACACCCATGGCAGTGCCAGGGAAAAGGAAGAACCATTGTGCCATGTTACAGATCAGAGAGAGAGAGAGAACCTGTCCTCCCAGGCTCCGGCAGCCCTAAGTGGCAGAGGTGGTGCTTCAGCCTAGAGCTGTGGGGCTCCCCCCAGCACCGAACGCCAGCTGGGTGTCCAGGATGGTGCCCTTCGAGATCCGCAGCAGATTCAGTGTTGGCTGGGCGGGCTCGTCCAGGACCCTGCTGCCTGGCAGAAGATGGGGCCTCCGGCCTGCTGTCTGACCCACCTTGCTCTGCCCCGTGCAGAAACGAACGGTGGGGCCCCGGCAACGGGGCCAGGCCCGAAGCTGCTGGAATGTCATGCTGGGGCTCTGGCCTCCAGCCCCAGGAGTGGGCTGATGCGCATGGCGGGTTCCACGGGGTCGGAAACCTAGAGTGAGCCCCTCCCCCTCCTTGCTCTGCAGGGGCCCGGCAGTTCCCGGTGTGTAGAAGGCGGGCAGGTTTGGTGATGCTATCCAGCAATGCCGGGGGGGAGGGGGGGCGGGGGGGCATGGGACAAGAGCAGTTTCATCTTGGAGATGAGGAGGATGTACAGCCCGGGGGCACAGAGGAGGGGAGATGTCTCCAGCAGCCCCAGGGAGAGGCCCGGCTTTCCCCTTGCCCTCCACTCACTCCATCCTCACAGCCTTCGATCTCTGTCACAGCTCTCGGGCACTGCTCCCCATCCCGACCCTTTAGGGGGGTCCTGCCTTGAATCCATCTGTGCACACCAAGGCACAGCCCCAGGTCCCATGCTGGAAAATCAGCAGGCCCAGAGTCTGGAGCCAACATTCCACAGCCGGGCATCCCGGCCTGCCGACGTGGATGGAGAGCAGAGGCATGGGCCCTGGTGGGAAGAAGCACGGGGCGCTCTCCTGGCCAACTCAGCAGCCCACCCGGAGGGCCGGGGAGGGACCATCTGGGGTGGGGGGGAGCCAACCCCGCACACACCTTCCAGCTACACACTGGATGGGAGTTGCTAGATGAAATAGCTGTTCGCCGCTGCAATTATTAGCATAAGATGAGGGCAATGGGGGGGTGGTGGCTGCTTCCTGGAACGGCCGGCATTAACTCTTGGCTATTAAGATATTAGCGCTCATACCTGAGGTATTAAGCTTGCCTTCGGGATCCTTCGATGCTCTCATTAGAAGTATTAGCTACTGATATGCCTGACTACCTCCCATTCTGATTATTATTTGCTATTCGTGCTGTTTGCCTTTCTCCACTTCAGCCGGCTAATCACAGGACCGTGGGGTACCAAGAACAAGCCTCCAGCTCTCCGTGGGCTCTGGCGCCTCTGGTGAACTGGGAAACCTAGCTGGCCGGGAGAAGCGGGCGTCACGGCGACCGACGAGGATGAAGCGGGGAGCGCGGGGAGCAGCCCCCTGGAGCAACTCATCAGTCGCTGGTCTCCTGATGGCTCTGGAAGCTCTTGTGATTTGATTTCAGGCTTGACCACCCCCTGATACCGTTACCGGAACTGCTGAGATCATCAGGATGGCAGAGGCGGACCTCAAGGAGGCGGCCAGCATCCCCGGGGGACAGCCGGCCTCCCGACGGGACACTGGTCAGGGGGGTTTCATGAAAGACTTGGCGGTTCATCGGGGTGGGGGGTGGGGGCAAACTCTTTGCTCCTCTGGTTTCTGGAATGATCTTCCATCCGAGTGCCATTCTCCAGGGAGCCCCGGGGTGTCCCCCACCTGAGGGTGCAACTCTCCTTTTCCCACTCGCCCCAGGGCCCCCTCTAGCTTCACCTGGAGTGAAGCTTCACCTGGAGGTGCCTTCTCAGGAGGACACAAGGCCGCCAGGTGGAGGGACTCCAGCAGGAGAACGCGAGACCCAGAACCCGCTCCAGAGGGAGGCACTCAGCCTGGGGCAGCGCATACCTGATGGCCTGGCCTCTATTACGTAGCGGGTGATGGGCCCTTTGCCAGGGTCTCCGCTGGACCAGTGGATGGCGATAGCAGAGCTGTACCGCACGATGAGGGGCACTCCAGGCGGCCCGGGGGCACCTGCAAAGCACATGGTGGGCAAGAGGAGGTATGGCCCCCCAGCCCAGCTCCCTGTGCTCTAGCAGGGGGGCTGGGCAGCCAAACAACACCCCCCGCTCCGAGCCTGGCCAGAGTCTCCAAAAACCCTGCGAGCACCAAGGCCCGAGGAGGGGGTTTTAGGCCGGGCCTGCTGATGCAACTGTGTTTTCTGGGTCACCTACACCCCCTTGTTCCAAATTCGAGGCCAGGAGAAGTATATAGGGTAATGCCAGGAAGATCCCTGGAGTAAAGTCAGGAGACCCGAACTCACTAGACGGGTGAATTTGATCAAGTCACATAGCCTGCCAGTGCCTCAGTTTCCCCATCTGTGAGACCCTTCTGGAATGTAAGGCTTGAAGGGATGTGTCCTGGGGGGATGGTAGAGGTGGGTGTGATGATGGTGGAGTGGGCCTAGGATAAGTGGGGGGTTGGTTTTTGGGGGGCTGCAGGGCTCCCTGACATCTTGTCTCCTGGCCTAGGATGGCAATGTCCTCCCTACTTGCTGCCTGAAATACGCCCACCCTCACTGGGCCAAGGAGGAGGCTGGGAGCACGGGAGGAGGGCGGAGTGGGCCCTGCCGCTGGCTGTCCTGGCGGGTCCGTCAGAGTGGCCGCCTGTCACGTCAGCCACCTGGACACCAGCCCCAGGAGCCGAAGCAGGGGAGAGCTCACTTGCGTAGCCCGAGGAGTGAGCCAGTTGTAGCTCTGGAGGGTCCCGAGCCCCGCCTCTCTGGGGGTGCCCGTCCCCTGGGCTCTGACCGTCCCCAGAGCCCTGACCCTGCGGTCCGTCTCCTATATGCCTGTTCATCATTGGACCTGAAGCCTTGCACCTGCAGAGCTGGGCACTTGTGGGACAAGGGGAACAAGCTGGTGAGTGAGTTGGGGGGGTGATCGCTGGGCCAAGTGAGCGCCGAGTGTCGGCTACGGATGCCTACGGCAAAGGGCCTGGAATCCAGCTCCAGACTGAAGATCCTCCAGGCCCAGGGCAGTTGGCAGGCTGGACAGCAGGCCGGGGACTCACGACCAGAGCTTGGCTGCCCACCGCCCGGCCCATGTCCAGTCCCGACCCGTGACCTCAGAGAGCCTCATCTTCCTTCCTTCCTTCCCCAATGTACATCCTGCCTACAGCTCAGGGCAAAGGCGGCTCAGGGGTCAGGGGGTGTGGGACAGAGCCCAAGCGGGGTGTGAAGGGTGGGGGGGTGCTCTCAGGACCCGGAGTTCTCATTCCGCACAGGACAGAACTCAAGGCTGAGAGCTGTCATCAACTCCTAGACTAGAAGCTTCTAGCACTTCCAGCGACTGTCTGGTCTGGATGGAAGAGGATGCGTGATGGCACGTCCTTTCCTCGCCCACACTCACCGGGCACAGCTCAGCTCTGTTTCAGAGGGACCCCCACCGCCTCCTCCGAACTTCCTGCCTGCCCCCTTCCCACGCCCCGCCTGGGACACTTGAAGCCTCAGGTTAGAACAACCAGTCCTCCAGCCTTCTCCTGTCCCCACTGCTCTGCCTCCCTTTGTCCCTGCCAGCTCGCTTCCTGCTTTTGTTTCCCAGGGAAGTTGGCTCAGGTGAAGAGGCGGCACAGGAGGGCTGGGGGCAGGTGCAGGGCAGGGGGGGCGGCTTCCTCCGGCGGCCCTGCAGGCTCCGTTCCGCAGGAACCTAGAAACCAGCCGGCTTCTCTGCAGAACCCGGGGCGGAGAACAGAAAGTGCCCACAAAGAGAAAGTGCAGGGTGGCCAGCCCAGCCCAGCAGGGGAGAACACATCTGCCCATAGGTGAGAGGCAAGGACAGGCCCCCCGCTCATCTCCCACAGGCCTAGCTAAGCTGCACTTCGGCCCACAGGGCAGGGAGTAGGAGGAGGAGGAGGAGGAGAAGGAGGAGGAGGAGGAGGGATTTCAGGGAAAGTCTGAGATGGGCTGTGTCCTTTCTCAGGGAAGAAGGGAGCAGAGGTTGGTTGTGTTCAGCAGAGGACATCCTGCCTGGGTGACAAGGACTTCGGAGAACAAACCTCAACCACAGTAGGCGGCTGAACAAGTCCCCCAGCTCAAGGCTGACCTCAAGAAGTGTCACAAGCTCAGAAAGAACCCTCTGCGGTCCTGGTCCCCAGCGTCCCCCTCCCCATCCCCCTCGGGCCCAGTGCGCTGCCTGATCTCTAACTGCCCTGCTCCTTTCTTCCCTCTGTCACCTCTGTCTAGGGAGGACGCAGCCTGGCAGGTCCCCCTGCCTGTGGCCTGGATGCCCGCCCCCACCCCCGGGAGCAGGGGTGCTCAGAGCACTGGGCAAAGAGCCACCCCAGCTCTGGTTCAAATGCACGTTCCCAGGGTGAATGGTCGGAGATTCTGATTTCCTGGGGCTCAGGGCCCAGAACCCTGGGGGGCTCTGACTTATGTGGCACCTCAAGAAACCCTCTGATGACAGGTGATCCTCCAGGGCCCAGGCCCGCCTTCCCTTGCACCTGGCCACCCAGCCCTCCCCCTTCTCCTCTGCCAGAGCTGCCTTAGGATACTCCCAACGCTGGCTTGTGTTTTGGTGTGTCTGTCTGAACGCTACCCCCCGATGAAGTCCTCCTTAATCACCTCCTTTAAATGCCTCCCTCGTCCCCCTTCCTCCCCCCCCAGGCCCCATCCCTGTACTCTCTCGGGCTGTGGCTCTGTCCCCTCTAGACCCTGTCTCCCTCATCTCTGCACCTCCAGGATCTAGCACAGCTCTGGATACCCCCTTCTGACTCAGGGGCTGAACGCGGTGTGTGGATGGCAGCAGCCCCCTTGTCCATCCTGCGCTCCCCTACCTTCTCCTGGGCCGGTGGTGACGTTGGCCTCGATCTCTGGCCCATAGGTGAAGGTCTTGGCTCTGATGCGGAACCTGTAGGTCATCCCCTCGGCCAGGTCCTTCACCTTCAACCACAGAGGGCTGCTCCCCTTCACGTCCACTGTCACGATCTTACTGATGCCTGGGAAGGAAGCACAGCATGTGGGGGACCACGGGCGCAGGTGGTGGCTGTGAGGGACCTTCAAGTCAGGCCACGCAGCCGTGTTTCCCAAACACGCAGTCCTGCAGGCCGTTCTCGGGAGAAAGGGCTCCTCGGCAGGAGAAGTTTGAGAAGAGCTAGGGACGATCTGTCTGGGGAGGACGCACAGGGTCCTTCAGCATCTGATGGGAAATGACCCCCCCCACCTGTTTCACTGAACCATTGTACCCCAAATGTATTCTGCCCCCCAAATTCCACAGAACTGGAATCCCAAGGATCACCTTTCGGGAAGGGCTTCTGTAGAAGAAGCCTTGAGTCCGGAGTTGGAGGGGAGATACCTGCAGCCAGTCCCTACAGCTGAGGACAGCCTCGGGTCCGCCAGCAAGGGCTGGGGGCTCACAGCGGGCCCTCCATCAACTGCACCCCAAATCACAGCAACTAGAGGGGAGGCTGGGATGGTTTTCAGGAGGTCGAGGTTTGTGCTCCATGCTTCATGGGCTCAAATCCTCCCGACCACCAGCCTCCCCAGGGGTCGGGACTGGGGGTGATCTCCCGTGTCCTCCAAGCACGGTGGTGGCCCCTAGGAGATGGGCTTTGCAGGTCACAGCCCAGTGCAGGCCCTCCCCTGCCGTAGCTTTGGTTTGTTGTTCTACTGAATGAGGGTATTGATAGCATCACGGACAGGATGTTATGAGACTAAATAAAAGAGCACCTGGCACCTGGCATCTGCCCAGACTATCTTACGAATAAATAAGTACCCAACGACAGAGCGATGGCTGCTCGAGGGGTTCTTCTGAAGGAAGGAAGTCACCGCGGGGGACCCAGAACAGCAGTGCTGGGTACCTGTTCCTTGACATTTCTGAGCAAATCCCTCATCGGTCTGGGCCGTGGTTTTCCCAGCAGGAAAGGGGCGGGGGTCATCGCTGGGTTCTTGTGCGGCCTGTTTGCTGCTGACCTGAACCCTGGGCTGAGGCGTGGCACAGTGTTGGCCTGGCTCAGTGACACCCAGGGCCTGCGGTCTCATCAGGGGCCACCGCAGAGTGGATGGGACTAGGCGAGCGCATGAAGTTAGTTAGGCGGCCAGACCGTGCCGGACCGAGGAACGGGAAGGCCAGGTGCTCACACCTCTCAAGGGCTGGGAGCCCCCTGGGTAGGTCAGGCAGAGGCCACTGTGAGGAGAGCCTGTCCTGTCCGCCTGCATCTTGTCCCCGTGACCTCTGCCCTCTCCTTCCTGTCCGAGGGAGAGACGGCCCCTTTCCCGGGGCCTGCACCTGACCACATCTCCTGGCCCGCCCCCCCGCCAGAGGCCCAGAACACAGTGCTGCTTTGCAGAATGAACTAGCTGCTGGTAGGCAGGTGACGGTGGGAAGACTGAGGGCCATTGTTCCCTCGGCTGGCCCGGGACTGCTGGCCCCTGTGGCTCTCCCAGGGCTCCGCCCCTCGTTCTGGCCAGGCTCTGTAGTCAGGGAAAGGTGAGAGTGAGGAGGTGACCTCAGACCATCAGGCCACCACTTGTGAGCCAGCCACACCCCCCGAGTCCTCGCTGGGCTCTGAAACTGGACCCAGGCAGCCAGAAACCCCTCTAAGTCGATGGCCGTGCTTTCTGGGCTCGCCCTGGGCTCGCTCACATCAGCGTGGGGCCGGAGCGCTGGCAAGCGTCTGACATCCACGGTCAGGGTTAGCACGGCCTGGCCTGGGCGCCTGGGAGTGGGGAAGGGTCCCCCCAGGGGCCTGGAGGAAGGGGTGGGGCAGGGGCCACTGGGGGCTCTAAGGACAGCTAGACGAATGGGGCTCCCGCTGAGAGGAAGGCGACTTGCACATCGGGGTTCTTGATCGGAGGTTCACAAGGAAACAGGGGTGCAGTGACTCCCCCAAACTTGTGCTTTCTGGGGAGAGGCTCAAACAAGTTCCTGACCCCACGAGAGGCAAAGACCTATCCAGAATAAGGCTGACACCCTAAATTTTGGGGGGCAGGCACGGGAGGGGCCATCAGGGCTCCCCCATCTTCCTGGGCCTGACAGCAGCCTGGCCACCAGGCGGCGCCATAACTCCTGCAGGCTCCCTTCCTTTCCTCCTCACTTCGGCAGGATTCAGGCGACCTAGGGTGCTGCTCAGCTTTGCCCCCCGCTCGCTGGTGGGGAAATGCTCCTTTCTCGTCTGGCCCCCGTGTCTCCCTTTACGAGCCAGGGAGATGCTCACCGCATCTGACTCTGTGCATGACCCCGGCGAGAGAAAGGCCTTAGGAGCCGGGCTAGGAGGGCCCCACTCACCGTCCACTGGGGTGCAGGGCTCGTACACCAGCCGGTAACCTTCCAGGACACCGTTGGGGAACTGCGGGGCCTCCCAGGACACGTTCACCGAGGTTGTGGTCAGCTCACTGAACTTGACCGAGCTGGGAGCACTGGGGGCTGCAGGGAGACAGCAAAGGGTTTGTTTTGTTCTCACATGGACATTCAAAGCCCTGCTCGGCTTCCAGAAACCAGCAGGAGTGGTTGGGTCTGGGCCCCAGGGAAGAGAGAGAGGACAGGGGGTCGTCAGAGGTCATCCGTGCCCCTCCCCTCCCCCACTAACGCTGCTAGCACTCTCTTTCCAATACCAGAGTCCAAGAATGAGGAGGAAAGAGAACGGCCTTTTCCCTAAAGTTAGGAAACTCCGTTTCTTCCTGCTAAGTGGTCCTGAACCTCCAGGGTCGCTGTGGGGCCAGGCGAGGTCCTAGCTTTGTAGAGCTTGTCTTTGGCCTTCCCTGGTGGAGAAGGCAGGGCCGCCTGGGCCTCAGAGCATGAGGCGGGTGGTGAACAAGAAGATGACGGAACGGCAGCCGTGTGGCCTTTCTCCGGTCCCTGGGGCTCCAGGGCTTGTCACGGAGAGACCACGCTTGTCAGAAGCAGCCCATAATAGGAACGGTCAAACCATCTGGAAGAGATGCTTTCTTGGCCGAGAAGCCTGGAATGACCCTGAAAGCCTGGGGGCCGTGGGGGACTCGGATGGGGAGGACAGAGAGGAAGGGAAGGAAGCGCAGAGCCGGCTTCAGGCGGGATGACCACGCTATTATTATTGTCCGGTGCCGCCCCCTGCACCGAGCCGAAGCTAATCTGGACCCTGCTTCCGCTCCAGCTCTGGGAGGCAGCCCCAGCCCGCAGTCTTTGAAGGAGGGAGGCGAGCTCCAGGGGCCTTTCCTGCCTCCGCTAAGCAAGAGGGACATGGGTCAGAACACTTTGTCCTGCTGCCGGAAGCTTCCAGGCTCCCAGGGGCTCACATCCGGCCCATGACACTGACGGAGAGTGGTCTGGACAAGCAGGCAGACAGACAGATCAGACCCTCGGGAGCCAGTGGAGGAAAAGGGCTGCCCTGGAGCCATGGCTTGGCCCCAAAGAGGACAATGCTTAAGAACTGACTCCATGGTCTGGTCCTCTCTTTAAGAGAGAAGCTAATTTACAGGCTGGGAAGCAGCAGGCTGGGAAGGATGCTGGGGGGGTGGGGGTGCTCAGGACAAAAGGCTTGCATTTAATGCACCAGGAGGGAGCTCCATGACAGGCGAAGGAGCTGCCGTTCAGTGAAGACAGCCCAGGACCAGCTCACCTGCCCTGGCCTCCAACCTCTGCTCCCCGACTGGCGGGCCGGGGGGTCCTGGGCAAGAAGCATCACTGCCCAGTCCACCCCTCCTCACTGAAACGGGTGACACCTGCCCTGCCCATGCCAGGGCTTCTGGAAGGAGCTAGCGTATCACTGCCCGAAAAGTGTCTTCGGACTCTATATATAGGCCTAGCTCTGCACGTGCGGGCAGCAGGGTTCTGACCATCACCATCCAGCCTTCTAACCGGCCTCCCTGCCTCCCTCCTCTGTTGGTCTGTCTCCCGCACGGCCGTCAGAGCAAGTTTTTAAAAACATAAGCCGGATCCTGTTGCCCAACTGCTTAAACCCACCAATGATCCCCCAGTGCTCTGAGAATCCATCCCAGACTTTCTTCCAAGGCTCCCTGACCCTCTTGGGCCATTTCCTCTCAAGCCACACGGCTGTTCCTTTAATCCCCTCTGGCCTCGAGGCCTTTGCACCTGCTGCTCCCTCTGCCCGGAACCTTTCCTCCAGAGCTTCCCACGCTGGTCTCTTCCCACTCAGGTCTCAGCTGTCAGACCTCAGAGGCCGCTGCAGGCAGATCTGTCCAAGGCCACGTGTCCACCCCTGCCCCTGTCCTTCTACTGCTCGCACTCACCGCCACCTGAGGCCGATTCACCTAGATATGTGTTTATGATCTGTCCCACTCCCTAGGGTGGGGACCTTGACTGTTGTGTTCCCAGCATCTAGCACAGTGCAGGTCCCTAGAAGATGCTCAGTAAATACTTGTAGAAGGAACAAAGCCGGCGCCGTATAAGAAAGCTGGGTAGGAACAAGGCATGGGCAGAACTGGGCTGGCGGGCTACAAGATGTGGGGAGGGCTGGGGACATCTGGGGGCTCTCTCCAAGGCTCTCTGGGGACAGCCTCTGTCTTCCCAGCCCTCTCATGTAGGCCCCTCTTTTTGGGCTGTGCTCTCCGCCTCTGGAGGCCGTCTCGTGGGGCCTGGGTGTCCAGCCCAGACATCTCAGCTGATAAGACAGCTACTCCCACCACACCCCCCGCCCCAGGAGCACAGGTGCCCCCCACCGCCCTCCCTTCCTGCCTCTCTCCCCCACCTGCTTGCTGGGTCTGGCCCCGGGTCGGGGGGCTCCGAGGCCCATCCCCCGCGGCGTTGAAGGCTGCCACGCTGACCATGTAGGTGGTATAGCCCGTCAGGTTCTTGAGCTTCACGCCGTTCTCCGCCAGAAAGAGCGTCTTCACCCGCTCCGTGAGGTTGCGCCGCTGGGCTTCCCAGAAATAAATCTGTGGGCACAGCCAGTTGTGGGAGCGAGGGGGACACACTCGACTCTCCTCCTGTCCCCGCCAGCCCCAGGGTCGCAGAGACACCTTCGCTCATACCGTCCACACCCCCCACAATGGGCATGAGTCACGCAGGGAACAGAAGTATTTAAGAGCTGTTTTAGAAACCCTTCCAGAACCTTCCTTTTCATAGCGAGTACTTCAGTCTCTGCCAGACTAAACCCCAGGAGAGCACAGACCCCACGTAGCTGTCTGCCACGGGCCTGGAGGGTTTAGCACAGCACGGGCCCATCGGCCCTCGGAATATGGTTAGCGGAGGAAGAAGCCAATTCTGCTCCTCCGGACCCTGAGCCGGGGAGGGAAGTGCAGCGTGGGTAGACTCCTCCCCAACCAAGAGGAGAGTGCAAGGACCAGCTCATGGCATCACCTGAGAGCTGGTTAGGGATGGGGAATGTCAGGCCCACCCGGCACCTGCTGCGAAGCGCCCGCCGGTTAAGGCCCCTGGTGATTCACCTGCCCGGGAATTCACCTGCAGGCCGGCCTGGGGCTGAACCCCAGCGCGCCATTCACGAGCACGGTGACTTCACCAGGTGACACCCCTGAGCCATGGATTCGTCGGCTGACTAGTGGGGCTAAAGACACCCCACTTTCCAGGACCAAGGTGAGGAGGAGCTAGGTGGTAAGGAGTGAAGAAGGTTTTAGTCCACCTGCTGCGCTCCACATGGTTCTGATTACTTGGTGCTCAGGGGCAGCGAAGCTCAGATTCCTCACTGGTGTCAGGAACTCTGGGAAACCCGCGGGGAAGCTGTGAGCCGCACGCCCCCGGGGACGATCAGCGAGTATTTGGCGCCACCTGCTGGCCAAGGAGGAGGTTTCTGCGCGCGAAGGCCGTCAATTTCTCAATTTAGCTTCCTCTGCTAAATACAAGGGTCCCCACCTGGCACTCAGGACATCTTGTCATCCAGAAATCCTTGCTTTCATCTAACCCCGCCCACTTTTAAAAACAGATTCTTCTGATACGAGTAGATATCAGAGAGAAAGTTGATAAGGTTGTTCATTAAGTACTGTTCACAGTGAGGGGCACACAACAGTGGACAAAGCTCCTGCTGAATTTGGGGCGTGGGGGGAAAGGCCAAGGTGAACGTCAGAGATCTGGGTGTTATCAGCACACAGATGGGACTTTTTGAGTGCACATGGAGACAATGAATGTAGAAAGTCGCAAGGGGACCTGGGGGCTTCGATGTTCAGGGGTTGGGGAGAAGCTGGGACAGCTAGCATGGGAAGCGGAAAGAAGAAAGCATTTCTCGGAGGAGGGACAGGTCTGCCAGGTCAAACTTGGGTGCTGAGCCAGGTAGGGTGAGGCTTGCCTCTGACTTCCATTGAACTTAGGAATCACTGAGGCCTGGACAGGAAGGGCTTTCGTCGGGGGTGAGAAGCTACTTGGAACCGGTTGAAGAGATCCTGGGAGGACAGGGATTGGAGGTGGCGGGCCCAGAAGATTGTTTGGAGGATTTCTGCTATAAAGGGGCCAACCAGAGACATGGCTGCCAGCCCAAGGGGCACGCGGCCGTCATAGCGCACACCAACAGGTAGCCAGGTGTCTACTAGGAAGTGCACTCCGCAGAGGGCTGCCGTCTTGGTGGGTCGGGCTCCCTGGTGTCTCAAGCACCTAGAATCGTGCCTGGCACACTGCTGGGGCTCCACAGAGGCTTGCTAATGAATAAGCACCTCATGCAGGCTGGAGCTGGTGGAGGATTCCAATCCCCTGCCCTTCGGGCTTCATCGGATCCAACAGGCCAATTTCAGCCTCAGTTAAATCAGGTCCACGGCCACACGCCGCAGCTGACTGGGAATTCACACTTTCAATTTTCACCGTGCTACACCGCCCTGGTCCACTTCCCCTGTGCGCATCTCCTACATCCGGGTCTCATCCACTCCTCCCCCACTGCCCCTCCCCTCCTCACTCCTAGCTGAGGCTCCTTCACCGAGAAGCAATCAGATGAGATTTTCTCCACAATCTCCGGGCGTCTCCTATACCTCCCCGGGTCCCTGTGTCCACTCCTCTGCCTGCCTCCCTCCACCACGTCTGCACTGTCGGCTCCTCCATAGACTATGTTACATTCGAGCACGAAATCCCAGCCCCTCTCACCTCCTCCAGGACCTCATCCCCCACCCCCCACAGCTTCCGCTCTTCCTAGAATCACATTTCTCCTCTTCCTGGGATCATTATCAGCACATCCACTAGCTGTCATTTCTTCTGTCTTAAAACTCCCTCTGTTGACTGTTTCTAATTCCTGTTTTCCTTTTCCCTTTAAAGCAACACTCCTTAAAAGGGGTATCTGTACTCGCTGCCTCCCCTCATTCTTTCTTGAATCCCTCCAAACCGGCATCCCCGGCCCCCAACCCTTGTCAGAGTCACCTGTAAACTTGAGCTAGCTAATGCAATAATTTGGGGCTCAGCAAGCTTTCTGTAAAGGGCCAGGTAATAAATATCTCAGGTTTTGCAGGCCACACATCTCTGTGGTAACTCAAAAGCAGCCTCGGGCAATTTATAAACAAATGAATGTGGCTGTGTTCCAATAAAACTTTATTTACAAAGACAAGTGGGGGGCCAGACTGAGCCATTGGGCTGTAGTCTGACAATTCCTGCACAGTTGCTTCCTAGATTTCATCTTACTTGAGCTCTCAGTAGTATTTGGTACATCAGAGTCCTCCTTCCTCCAGGAGCACATTCTTAATGTAGGTTCTGGGACTTCAGTCCCCCGCCCCCCCCTTTTTTTTTTTTGGTCCTAGGTCTCAGTTTTCAGTCTTCTTGTGGTTTCTGTCTATACGTGTCTAATCTCTGGTCTTTCACCTATATACTGAGGACTCACAATTCACATCTCCAGCTTAGACCCTCTCTCTTGAACTCCAGACATGTAAACCCAGCTACATTTGGTGTCTCCCCTTGGGGGTCCAACAGACGTCTTGAGCTGACTCCAGCTCTCCCCCAACAAGCCTCCTCCTTCCACACTCTTTTGTCTTTTCCTGCTCTGTGTCTGGAAGCTCCATCATCGAAATGCTTGTAAATCCTCTCTCACACTCCACATTCGATTCAGCAAATTCTACCAGCTCCACCATTCAAATGGAGCCAGAGAGCAAACACTTCTCCCTGCTGATATCGCCTGGCCTAAGCACCACCATGCCTCACCTAGTTGTTTCAGTCCCCTCCTTGTGGTTTTGTGCTTTCCCCATTTCAGATTGCTCTCAGCACAGCGCTTTAAAAACCCAAGTCACCTGTGGCCCTCCTTTGCCCCAAACCGTCCACAGCTGTCCTCTCATTCTGAGTGACAGCCAGTCCTTGAGGGCCCTGGGTGATATAGCCCAGGTCACTGCTTGGACCCACCTCCCATCATACTGCCCTCCACACACACTCGGACGCACTGGCTCTTTGTTGAGCTTTGTAAACGCCAAGCACCCACCAACCCCAGGACCTTTGCTCTTCTTTCCCTCTTTCTGGAATGTTCTCCTCCCAGAAGAACATGTGATTCTCACCCTGTTCTTCATTTTTGCTCAGGTGTCTGCTTAGCATTAAATCCTTTCCTAACGATCCTATTCCCTATTAAAATGCCAAACCTCGCCCTGGCTCGCTTTCTCTATGCCCTTCATCTGTGTCCTTTGCCACCCTCTGGAGGGGCTACTTGTTTTGTACATTACTGGTCTTCTTCCCCTAAAATTTAAGCTCAAGTTGCCTCTCTGTTCACAGCTTTACGTCCAAACTGAGAAACACCACTGGGCACAAAATAACAGCTCAATAAACACACACGTCCCTGAAAGACTAGCTGCATGGGCGTGCCTGCCCGTGCACACGTCACAGCTCAGTCCGACCCAAATCAAGCTCACCGGAGCTGTGCTCACTGGCTGGTGACATCTGCCCACCATTAATGTCCGTGCTAATTACCGTGCAGGTTAATGCACGTCTGGGATGCAGCCATCCCGTGTCCCCAGCTAAGAATGCCCACAGTCTCTACATTTTCCAAGCACGCAGACACCAGCCCTGGGATACACGTGGTCCAGGCGTCCGCATGTTTCCTGGGGCTGCAAGTTCGTTGGACACTTTCACACCTTGACAGTCTGGTGGCTACCAAACTATTGCAGGCTCCGCCCCGGCTCCTCCTCCTTCCCATGGGAGGCATATGCTAGGGGTGCAGTATTTAGCTCTTCCCAGCGGGCACTCCTGGGCAGGCTTGCGGGGTGTCATCCCTCTTTAAGCTCCCTTGGCAAGATGCCTTTCCTCCTCTCTCCTGCCTCCTTCACCCCAGGCGGAAAGAAACTCCTGTGTGGGTTTCTGTCTTCAACTGGGGCCACCTCTGTTACCAAGCTATGTGACCCCGGCAAGCCCCTGGCTTTTGTGGGAACTCGGTTTCTGCCTGTGGAATGAGGGGGCTGAGGCAGGTAAACCACGAGGCCCCGCGGGAGTCTCACACTCCCCACCCCGTCACTGCGCTGGGCTTCTCTCTGGAATAACAACCCCCCCCAGCCAACAGCTCCGACCAAGGAGACGCAGTATTACTGTTCTGTCTACCACCTCCTCTGGGGATTGTGTTCCGTGCCTCCCCCCTGCCCCGCACAGGGTGAGGGCTAGCAGACCTGGCGTCCGACGCTCTGCTACCTTTGTGATCTTGCCGGACCACCTAAACCGGGTCTTGGTTTCCTCATCTGTACAATGGGTGCAAACGTTTATAATCTGCCCGCTTCACAGAGCATTCAAGAGCATGAAGGAGTTCTACAGGACTGTGAGAATACTGGAGATGAACTGAATTCTGTTCAAACATGTGAGATCCTCTAAGATCTAGAAATAATTTTAAACAGAGATGTCCACATCCTTAGCCAGGGGTCCTTTGCCGCTTGGCCAAATCAACAGTGTAATTAGAGTTGGCCAAATGACCACTTCGAGGGGTCTTTTGCTGGCACTGGGAGCTGGGGGACTGGGGTGGAGGGTTTTGCCTGAAGCAAGGCCCAAGCTTCTTGCATCTGAGCTCAGCCTGGCTAGGATGCTGCAGAGGACAGGTGTAGTTTTGTATCACTGCACAATATTCCGATGGACTGGGTGCAAGCAGCCGAGGGAGCAGGTGTAGACCTGCCGACCTCTCCCTCCTACCACCCAGGGGTCACTCCCACCCCCAAGCTGGCCCTTTGACCCCCGGACCCTCTTCTCTGCCGGAGCGCCCCATACCTTGTAGCCCTGGATGTCTCCGTTCTGGCTCTCCAGTGGTGGTGGCTCCCAGGTCACATCAAGCTGTGTGGCCGTGGCGCCATGGACAGCCACGTTACGGGGCGTTGCGGAGGGCACTGGAGGGCGTGAGAGGTCGTGAGTGAGGGGCACAAGTGGGCTTCAGGGAGGAGGAGGTGGGTTGGGATGGTGTGGGGCCCCCGAATCCCGTATGTCCTCTAGCTGGACTTCTGGGGTGGGGAAGGCTGAGGCTGCAAGGGCGGGCAGGCTCACCTGCTTCCCCGACGAAGACTTCCTGGGGGGGGCTTGAGGGCCCCTCCCCCACGGCGTTGTACACGCTCATCCGTATCTCATACCGCCGGTGTTTGTTCAGATCTGGGGGAGGGGGGGCACAGAGAGGTCACTGGCCTGCAGGGGCAGAACCAGCATGGGGGGCGGAGACTGTGATGATGCGCCCGGGATTCTAGTTCCTGCCAGAAGTTCAGGAAAGAAGAGGTAAGGAGTGGGGTGGCCGGGAATCGGGACACAGGACGCCTGTGGTTGGCTTCCCGGCCAAGGGAGAGCATACTAGACACTTTGGAAACTGAAAGAGACACTATGCATATTTATGCAGGACGGCTAGTGCGAACCAATATTGTCCTCCCGGGCACACGGGTCACGCACGGGTCACCCTGTCCCCACCATGGCAGATGCTTGAAGTTCCCAGCTGCCCAGGCCCCATCAACCAGCTCTTCACACAGGGGGCTCACCCCTCAGGGAAGGGGCTTATTGGATGTGAATTCTGGGCTAAGAAACGCTATGTTTTTGCCAAGTTTGGGGGTCCTGGGTGGAGATACCTGGACAGAAGCTGAGAGACAAAGGGCAGTTGCAGGAAAATGGGCCGCGAAACCTTGGATGGGAGTTGCCATCCCTGCTTGGTCGGGGGAGGCTAGAAGGTTCTCCCACGGTTCTCCCTGGGCACCCTGCCCTTCTCCCCTTCCTCGGGGGGGAGTTCTGCCACTCAGCTGGAATGTGGGTGGGGGAGTCACCCTCATTTAACCGGCCACACAGACCGTGTGGGCCACTGGCCGATGAAGGAAGGAGAAGGACAACATGGTCTCACACTTTGCTTCTGCTTCGTACAGAGAATGGGGCCCCTTTGCCCAAGCTCTGGGCCTTAGGGAGAACCACAGACTTTAGAAGGAGAGCGAGACTTGGGCCAGGCACCCATCAGGAACATTCCCAGGTCCCTGGGGGGACAGAGGGGGTCCTGCTCACTCTGGAGGTGGGGGTTGGCCTGGAATACAGAGCCATGCAGAAAAGTGCCTTCAACGGGACGAGGTGGGTGGCAGTGTCGTGGACGCCTGCCCTTCCAAGCAGCAGACCTGAAAGAGAGCTCCTCCCAAGGACCTCCTGTCATCCCCCCAGCCACCCCACAGAGCACAAGACCGGAGCTGCTCCCTCTTCCGTTCTGTACCCAATGGATGCACGCTTCCCTGGTCACCCTCTACATTTCTGTGTGTTTCCAGAAAGTCACGTGTGCTTTGGGCGATCCCATTCTTCAAGTGGCCTGAGGCGGGCACGCCCCTCAGCCCGGACTCCGGTGTCCTCAGAGGCCCCACACTCCCCACCCCTGTGGAAGGCCTGGGCCCGACTCGGGAGCCGCCATGCAGGGAGACTTACTGTCCAGCTCGTACTGGGTGAGGCTGGGCCGGCTCAGGTTCCGCATGGAGTACATGGCTACGGGGCGGGAGGCCGAGGGGGCCAGAGGGAGACAGCAGACAGAGGAGGTTAGTACACACACACCCTGCTCCGCCGGGACCCCGAGGAGAGGGGCGGGATGGGGGAGGGGCCTGGCAGTGCACATGCAGACAGAAGGGGTGTCCGGGTGTCCGACGCTGAGTTAGGGGCCCCGGGCGGGAGTGAGAGAGGGTGCCCACGAGGCCGGGGGGACACAGGGCACCGTGAGCCCCCTGGAGCCCAGCACCCCTGAGGGCAGCTCTGGGGGACCCTCGGTCCCCAGTCGCTCCCTCGTCTGAGCTGGGACTTCGATAGAACCATCCTGAAACTGGGGTGTTAATTTTCCCCTCTTAAAAGAAACCCTTTTACTTCCAGGAAATAGGCCAGCATTATCCAGAGGCAGATAAAATCACAACCACAAGCACATGTCTGCCAAAAAATAAAAAAAAATAGTGCAAGCTGCTGGATCAGCTACATCCGAGTTGTTCTGTGAATATTCCCTTGCTCTGCGTTCACTCATTTTGTTGTCTGCTAGTATTCGTTAGAAGCCAAGGCACGAAAGCCTTAGGAGAATTACGGGACAGCACTTTGCATGCTCTTCGTCTCCCACCCACCCGGACACCCCAGGCCCCTGGGCTCCTCTCTCCTGCCCACTCCCCGCCCCTCCGTGAGCTGGTCACGGAGCCCAGGGCCTCTCCCATCCTGGCCCTCAAGTCCAACCCGAGCCGCCGCCTTGGCCCCAGCCGCCTGCTTTCGGTGACCGCAGGAGCCTCTAACTGGAACCCCTGCCTCTGGTCCTCCCCCGCCAGCCATCACCCTCCTGCCCCAAAGGGCAAGCACGTCATCCTCCTTGGCTGTGACTCTGGATTCCCACCAGGCTCCTGGCTCTTTCCTTCCCACCACCACAGGCAGGCCAGATTCCGAGGACCCTGGGACAGAACAGTGACCTCCAACCAGCAGGTCATTGGGGTGAGCAGGCTTGACTCTTGGCCCTTTCCACCTCAGGCCCTTTGCTGGGCTTTCCCCTTAGCTTTGAATGGGTTGACTTGGGATCATCCATCAGGGTCATTGCCAAGGCCATCTTCAGGGAGGCCTTCCCTGACACTGACTCCCCTGGAAAAGGCCCCCAAGGCCGTCATGCCAACTGTCTTAGACATTTATTGTTAGTTTACTTCTTGAGTGCAGGCTCCTCCTTGAGCCCACAAGCTCTGAGAGGGCAGGGGCCATCTGTCTTGTTCACTGGTGTGCCCCCAGTGTCCGAGGGCATGCAGAAGGTGCTCAATAAACACTCAGTGACTGAATGGGACGGGGGTGGTGGGGAGGGGTGCACTCGGGAGAGGTGCACTCAGAAGAGGGCGGCGGGTTTCAGGTCAGGGTGCCTCCAGGAAGCTGAGAGCTCACAGGCAGGGAGGGGAGTGTCCCCGGCCCCACTGTCCCCTGACCCCTGTGGATGCCACTCACAGGTAAGCTCAGCCCACTTGGCCCCCGGGTTGTTGATGCCACGCAGTGTGAAGCCCCTCAGCCCCTCGTAGAGCAGCTCCCGGTACCGGATCCGGAAGCCCAGGAGGATGCCGTTGATCTTGTCCTCTGCTGGTGGCTGCAGGGAAGGGAGTGGAGAATGGGGAGGGGCAGAAAACCCCAAGGCTCACCCGCTTCCACTCTGCCCCTCTCCCTTCCTCCCTCCCCATCCTGCCTCCTGTGACCATAGGGCAGAGCCTGAGCATCCACCAGGGAAAGAAATCAAAATGACACTGAGCATTTTTAACTTAAGAAGCACATCCAGTGAGGTTATTTCAGCTTTGCAACATTCTCTGTGGGGCAGGGAAGGACTGGAATCTCCATGCCATTCCCATTCCCAGAGCAGGAAGGTGAGGCTCAGAGAGGGTAAGGCATATGCCCAAGGGCACACAGCACCGTTGGGCTCTCCTCCTAGACCATTCCTTGCCCAGGGACACCTTCACACAGCACCAGCCTCCCTGGGCCTGGTGACCCTGCCACCTCCCACCTGACCAGCGTCTCCTGGGGTTCCTGCGAGGCCGTTCCCTATCCCTGAATGCACTGCCTCTGCTCTGCCTTTTACTACTTCTTCGCTTTCTGCTCCCATCCATAGCCCAGTGGGAGAACAGGCTTTAGGGGAAGGTGAAAACTACTTTTTAGGATACCTCTTTTTAAAATCCCACTGAAGTGCTTCACCCTTTTATTAGATCCTTCACTGTCTCCCTGGCTACTGACACCTCCCTGCCCCTTCGCCAGGATGGCCCGGGGCTCTGCCGGCCTGGTCCTGGCTTCAGGCTGCACAAGGTCCCTTTCACTCCAGGGAGGGTCCTGTTGCAGTGCGGCCTTGGGTTGGGGAGGGGCTGCGGGGCCCCTTCCTGTTTCCTCTTAAGGGGTCTCCCATTGGGGACCCTGTGGTGGACAAATGCCCGCCCCTCTGATGCCAAAAAGCGAGACAAGAATTTGCTGCTTTGGGGCCTGTGTGGGTGACCTGCCGAGTCCAGAGGCTGGACTTGAGAGCGTACAGGAGGGTCCCGCAGGCAGAGACGGGCAGCCTGGTCTCAGATGCGTCTGGTGGTCTTCCTCAGACCATGGCAGGACAACAGTGCCCACCAAGGACGCTTGGGGAGCTCAGTCAGTTAAGCATCTGCCTTTGGCTTAGGGTCAGGATCCCAGGGTCCTGGGATCAAGCCCCGCATCAGGCTCCCTGCTCAGTGGGGAGCCTGCTTCTCCCTCTCCCTCTGCCCCTCTCCCCTGCTTGTGCTGGCTCTCTCTCTCAAATAAATAAAGAAATAAAATCTTAAAAAAAAAAGTGCCCACCAGAGAGCAGGCAACGGGGGGAGGGGGTGGGGTGTGCGGAGGAAGGGGGTTCTCTGTCCCCGGACGATGGGTTCCCACTTGGGGTTCCGGCCAGGTATGTACACCTGTGTTTGGTTTGATCAGGAATCCCTTCACTGATGGTGGGCCAGGATTCATGGGGACTCAGGGGGCCCTGAAAGCCCCACGCACTTCTCTGTCCCAGGATTGGCAGCTCAGAGGGCACTAAGCCTGACCCTGCCACTTACTAGCTGTGTAACCAGGCCCGTTCATGTCACTTCCCTGAGGACTGGGTTCTCGTCTGCAGGAGGGGATTGGAACAGCGCCTGCCCGAGGGGATTATCTGGAGAGCAGAGTGAGGGCATGTGTGTATGATGTTCCAGCCTTGCTGGGGGCTGTCACCTTTCTGGTCCCTGCACAGGGTGTGTCTAAGTCCTCCTGGGACATGGGCCCCTCCCCGCCTGCTGGCTGCTGGCCCGTACCTGCCATCGAATCAGCACGGAGGTGGTGGTGTGGGGTGTCACCGACACAATGGTGGGTGCTTCGTCGGGTGCTGGGGAGAGGACAGACAGGTGAGCTCTGGGGACTGGGCCTTAGGCCCCCTGGCAGGCCACAGGGAGCAGATTCTTCTGCAAGTGTGGAGGGAGGGGGCCCGGAGCCCTGACCCCAGTCTGCACCCAAGAGCCCAGAGCCCCCCTCCTCTTTGTCCCTGGAGCCACAGGTTTTTGATGTTGCTGCTGCTGAGGCCCCCCCACACGCCCTTTCACTGGTTTTCTGGGGTTCGCCATGAGCTTGGGGACAGCAGAAAAGGAGCACACTGGGATGCCGGGCTTGGCATCGGTGCCCGAATCATGGCAAAGGCCCCTCTGGCCCAAACCTCCTTGGGACTCTGCCCCTCCCACCTTTGGGGGCCCCTCCCCTCCGAAGAGAACGCCCAGTGCCCAGGAACCGCCAGTGGGCCAAGAGAGAGACCCGAGTGGGAGGGCAGCACTGACCGGCCTGCAGAGTGGTCAGTGGCTCTGACTCCTCGCTGAACTCGCTGTCCCCAATGTCATTGGTCGCCTTCACGCGGAACTTGTAGGACGTGAAGGGCTTGAGCCTATGGGCACGATCGGGTTCAATGAGCAGGGCTATCCCCTAATGCCTCACCCCACCACCTCTGCTTGGGAAAGGTGGGGGCAGAGCGTGCTGACCCGTTACACAGATGGGAACACCAAGGCTCAACAAGGTATGTTCCAGAAGGCACACGGGGCCCAGGCCCTCCGGGTCCTGATGCCTGTCTGGGTGTGGCCCCACCTTCAGCCCCCAGGTGGCCCTGTCTACAGGTCTCCCGCCTCACAGGGGCGAGCTGCTATGAGAGCACAGATAACTCTCCCTCTGAGCAAACTCCTCCCCCCAGAAATGCCACCCCTGGGCGCCTAGGTGGCTCAGTCGTTAAGCGTCTGCCTTCGGCTCAGGTCATGATCCCAGGGTCCTGGGATCGAGCCCCACATCGGGCTCCCTGCTCGGCAGGAAGCCTGCTTCTCGCTCTCCCACTCCCCCTGCTTGTGTTCCTGCTCTCGCTGTCTCTCTCTCTGTCAAATAAATAAATAAAAATCTTTAAAAAAAAAAAAAAAAAGAAATGCCACCCCTTTCTTGAATTTAGTAAACTTAGTAAGGGTCACGGTTCTCAAGAGTTAACCACCACTTCACCTCTATAAGCCTTGTTCCTCTCCAGGCAAACGTCTTCCCTTTTGATTTGTTGGGGGTGGGGGGTGAGGAGGAAAGTATTACTCAAAACTCTCGGTCACGTCAACCGGAATATAAAAAAAGATGACCCTCTAGGAATTAAACTGAAGCCAGAATTTCGGAGCAAGCTCCGCTCCCCTGTTCCAGACGGAGAGGAAGATGCTGTCTGGCTGGGAGGGACTGCTAGTGAGGAAAGGCAAGTGCCTCGCTGCGGGGGCTTCCAGGCTCCAGAAATAGATAATCAAGAGGCAGCCCTCACAGGGCTCCGGAGACAGGGAGGGAGGTTAGGACAGAGACGGAGGCGGGGGTCCGGGGGTGGGCAGGCTCCAGGAGCGTGCTCCAGAGCCCCCCCGCGCCCCCTGGCCCCGGCCCCGGCCCCCCCCACCGGGAGCCCCACTGGTGCTGCCTGGGCTGGCAGGGCTGGGGCGGAGCTGCTGGCGGCCCGGGCCTCACCTGTCCACCACCCAGGCCTCACCTGTCCACCACCCGGGCCTTACCTGTCCACCACGAAGGCAGACGTGTTGTGGCTCACGGAGGCTGAGTGCAGTGCCCACCGGCCGCTGGGCAGCTCGCGGGTCTGGACGGTGTAGTAGCGCACGGGGGACAGGCCATCGCTTCCCGGCTCCCAACACAGCAGCACGCTGCGAGCCTTCACGTCCTCCTGCTGCACCACTGGCTTGCTGGGGGGCTGGGGGCGGTCTGGGAGGTGGCGGAGGGGGACAGGAGCAGGGAAGTCAGCCGGGAAGGGGGTGGGGGTGAGCTTTTTCAAGGAAGAGAAGGAGATGCTCTGGGCTCAGGCCTGATGCCCGCGGCCCCATCCCCTTTCTGTGCACACAGGTCCCGACAGCGAGCACCCGTGGCTCCGTGGCTCCTGGTCCACGACCTGTGCTCAGGCCATTAGAGGCCCAGGTGCCTGGGAACTTAGATCTCCCGCGGGCAGCCCGACCAGGGACTGGCAGGGAGGAGGTCCGAACACCCAGCTCCTTTGTCCCCCGCCTGCCCCAGTGCTGAGATGGGGCCTGCGCCGTCCCTGCTTGAGTGGGATGGAGCCCACGCTTCCCTCGGTGGGGCTCTGCCGGATGCCCTGCCCACGCCTGGCCTCCTTCTCGCTGCCCCAGGCCCTCCTGCAGGAGTTCTCAGCCTCAGCACTCTGGCACTTGGGGCGGCCGATTCCGTGTTATGGGGCCGTCCTACGTGCTGTAGGGTGTTAGCAGCATCCTGGCCTCCACCCCCTAGATGCCAGTCATAGCTCCCTCTTAGTTGCGACAACTCAAATGTCTCCAGACGCTGCCCAATGTTCCCCGGGGGGCGAAGCAGCTCCCGGTTGAGAACCGCTGTCCTACTGGTTTTTCCTGGGAACACTGTCTAACAAACCACTTTCATAGGAATCGGGGTGTCAGCCTGCTTCAGGGGAGCCCGGCCTCCGGTGAGTCACCGGCTCAGGGCCACAGGCCCTTGGCACCCGGGGCTCCACGCTGCAGCCCCACCCGCCACCCAACCGGACACTATCTTCACTGAGGGCTGGGGAGAAGGGAAGGAAGCTGGTCTCACCAACCCTCCCTCTTCAGAAAACCAGTAGCTGGGGCAAAGCAGGCTCCTTGGGAGGGGGACTCGCAGCCCAGCTTCTGGAAGTCCACTAGAGCCCTTGCTGACCCTGACCCCAGAGATCTCAGCCCACTTGCCACTCCAGGTCAGGGCAACGCGGCTCTTAACTGGCTGATTCCCAGGCACCCGTGAGTCAGGGTGGGGGCACCTGCGTTGGCCGGGACCCCCGCCCCCGCCTCGGCTGCCCCCAGGCCTCCCCAGCCCCAGTGGGCAGTCACCTCTCTTCTCGGTGGTCACCACCAAGGCCTCGGCGGCCTCTCCCCAGCCCTTGCGGGTCTGGGCCGTGATGCGGAACAGGTAGACGGACTCTGGCTTGAGGCCACTGACGGTGTACTGGCGGGTGCTGGGTGTCAGCACCTCCACGGTGGCCGTGTTGGCCGTGGTGGCGTTGAGCCGGTGTGTGACCTGGTAGGCTGCGGGAAGGAAGGACATGGGCTGTGCTGGGGGGCAGGGCAGTTGCCCTCGGTGCCCGGGGAAAGGGTCGAATCCTTCCCAGGCCACCGCGGTGTCTGCACTTGAGCTCCCCTGGCTGTGGTTCGTCAGCTTGGAGCCCTCTTGGTCATTCTTGTGTCCTCAGCTGCCACGTGGGGAGTGTGGCTGTGGGGCGCACTCCCTCTGTGGGGGTCACAGAGTCCGTGACCCCCGTGACAGCCTCAGGTGAGGGGGACAGGGGCTCAGAGGGGCCAGAGCACCTGCTAGGAAGTGACTGAGCTGGAATTCCAGCCCGTCTGTCTAAGTCCAAGGCGCCGGCCCCTCCCGGCCTCCACTCTGCCTTCTGAGGAGCGGCCTTCCTCTGGGGCAGGCACCGCGGGCTGCCAGCTCTGAGAGCCCGCACTAGGCACAGGGAGTGCCCACCACGGTTTCGCGGGTGAGGGGGCTGAGGCTGTGAGAGCCCGCTTGCTCCAGTTCAACCCCGTGAGCCTTCCCCCGAGGGGCTGCGTGTGTGCGTGCATGTCTATGTGTGTGTTAGGGGAGCATCCTTGAATGTGAAATGGTGCTTCTTGAGATGTGGACACTTCCTGGGCCCAGTCTCCCTCTGGCCTCCTCCTCCTACCTGCAGCCTCTGGGCACCGGAGAGGGTAGAGGCTTACCAAGAATGATGCCGTTGGGGGTAGTGGGGGGCTGCCAGATCAGTCGCACCGACGTGGTCCTCACCTCTGGGAACAGGATGCCCACGGGCGGCCCCGGGACTGCAGGGGACAAAGGAGAAGCAGGTGGCTGCCCAGCTACTGCTTAGCCCCAGCCCCACCCCGGGTCCGGCTCCGGGAGAGCAGGTGGGCAGGCTGCGGGGGAAGGGCACACTGAGCTCAGTGATCTGTGGAGTGCGGCTCTGTGCCTGACGCTGCGATCCAACACGGGACACAAAGATGCTATCAGGGAGGTTTCTGTCCTCAAAAAAGGGCATTATTTGGCAGGAACCAGAAGGGACCAGGCTCCAGTTCCTTTGGCTCAGTGTCCGTGTCCGTGTGCACATAGACGTACATGCAGGGTTGCCCTCAGAACCGGGCAACGGGGCCTTGTCCTGGGTCTGTGCTTTAGAAGGCACCACTCTGACTTCCTTCCACCCATAGGGTGAGGTGACCACAGGGCCCACCCTGAGCCTGAAACACTCCTTTTCCAGGGTCTGCATGGGCCCGTTCCCCAGGCCCACCCTCCAGACTTGCACCTCTGGACTGAGGGATGGCCCGGGCGGCGGCGGGGGGGGGGGCGGGGGCAGCTGTTTGGGGTATGTGGACGGAGACTGAGTACCATGTGTCAGGGAGAGAAGGGGAAGGGAACAGGGCAGAGGGGAGGATGGCTGGGGGCGGGCAACACTTCCTGTGCTGCCTCATCCCAACAGATAATCCCCCAAAGTCTGAGATTTCTAGACTTGAACTTGGCCTTCCAGGTCAAGGCAAGAGGGTCAAACATACTGAATTTAACAGATCATTAGCTTGATTTATAACTTTAGAATACGTGGACACATGGTGTTTACGCTTCCTTTTGCACTCTTGTCTGGACCCCAGCAATGTTTGTGGTGGGCAGTCAGAGTACATGTGTGGGGAGAGGGGAGGGAGCCAAGGACCTGTCGGTCAGCCTTTGACGGAAAGTTCTGCTGCAGGGATGAATGCCTGGAGCCCTGCTGGCATCGCTCTTTTGCAAATGGGACCAGGAGGCTCGTGCCCAGGAAAAAGCAAGCCTCTTCCTTGCACAGACCCTTACTCCAAGTGCACCTGCCCCAGGCAAAACCCAAATCAAAATGGGTGCCAAGTCTCTATTCCGTGCGCTTGTCCCAGAGAGTGTGCAAGAGACTGAATCCGATGTCAAACTGTCCTTGCCTTCCACTTCTTCCTCAGGGACGCACAGTCTGGGATGTGTATCCCCTCGCAGTGGGTTGGTGGCCCTCGGTGACCTGTCCCCCACAGGAGAAGCCTGACGCCACGGTTCCCTTTGGGGCAAAGTGCGAGCCCAGAGGGGCAGGGCCGGGCAGGCAGGAGGGAGGGGAGCTCCCCGCCTCCCCAGGCGCGCAGGGATTCAAACTCACCATCATCCAGCGTCCGCTCCAGGATGGGAGGGTGGCTGGGGCTGCCATCCCCGATGCGCGTGAAGGCTAGCACCTGGACCTCATAGAGCACGTATTTGCCCAAGCCTGTGAGCTGGGCGCTGCGTGACGAGTTCCCTTCCACCAGCCAGAACCGGGGCTGGGAATCCGAGTCCTTCTCCTTATACATCACCTGCCAGAGCACAGTGCAGGGGGTGAGGGCCTGGGGTCTGGGTCCTGCGTGCCAGCACCTTCCCCACGTCTCATCCCCGGAGCGAGGCAGGCGGGATAGAGCTGCTGGACCCTGGGCTCCTTGGAGTGGCTCCCTGCACAGAGCTTTACTCAAAGTGAACCTGAGGGGCATGGGATACGGTGGAGCTTGGGCTCTGGGAGAGCAGGGGACACAAAGATGCACCGGGCCAGGGAGCTGGAAGGTTCCTTAGAGAGCATTCAGATAGGAAAAAAGGCCCAGAGAAGGGGCATGACTGGCACGAGGTCACACAGCCAGTAATGGGGGGTGACGGACATCAAGCCACGTCTCCCAACCTGTGGGCCAAGGCTGAACCCTGCGGTTAGGCGCAGCTTTGGCAGCAGTTCTAGAAGATGATGGGAACTGGGCCCGTGGGCTGAGCGAGGCTGGGGCAGCCAGTGGGGCCTCCTGGGGGCTTCCCCAAGGACCTGGGCCCCCCTGGAAGCCTCCAGCCCTGAGGGAGGACTCCTTGGTTGCCGTGCCACCCAGAGCAGAGACGCCGGGAGCTCCTGGGCATCCATTCCAGAAGGCGGAGACGTGGGCCCCAGGGGTCATGAGGACAAGGCACCTTGGATGGGGACGCGGGCGACCTTGGAGCCAGGACTCACCTTGTAGCCCAGCACGAGCCCATTGCGGTCGGCCTCAGGGATCTCGTCCCAGCGCACGAGCATGCTGCTGGAGGTCGTGGCCAGTGCAGACACGTTGGTGGGGCCAGAGGAAGGGACTGAGGGGGAGAGGGGGCAGAGAGGAGGAGCTCAGCACCCAGTCGGCCCTACAGAGGAAGGCGGTGTGACACCCTGTCCCCAGCAGCAGATTATCCTGCAGTGATTCCTGGTGGCTCTGGAACATCGCAGATGCTGCTTCTGGTTTCAGAGGAGCCTCCCTGTTATCCTCTGCTCGGGCCAATGGGAGGATGAGCCCCCCTTTCCTGTCTGCGCAGCAGTGAGGGCTGGGGAGGGGCCGGGATGGGAGGGGATGTCCTTCAAAAGGGGCCAGGAAAAAGCCTCAGAGTGGTGAACCACATGTGGATGCACGAGGGCTGCCTGAAGGCTGGGGGCTCATGTTCTGTGGGTGACCCCTTGCCGGGGTCCCGTGAGCTGCTGGTTCTGCTTCTGGAATGTTCTGAGAGCTGATCCAATCTCCCCATCTCCGGTTCTTTTAGGCACTACTGGGTGTCAGGGTTAAAGGTGAGGGCACAGAGACATGGGCAGTTTGCAGGGAAAGACCTCCTGGCTAACCTGCAGGGGTGGGGATCCCCCCAACCCCCCGATTTTGGGAGCAGTGGGAATACGCTGGGGGACACGGCAACAAGGTTGGGCACTCCGCCGGGATGTTGAGCATGAACGGGAAAGTGAGTCTGGGCTTATTCTGAACAATGGCTCCAGCCTTTGTACCCTTGGAAGGCCGTGAGGGCAGAGAGACCAAGGTGGGGGGGGGTCCCCGCCACAGGCTGCGGGGCCCGGGGGGGGCTGGTACAAGGGCCACAGTACCTGACTCCCGGGTCCTGCCCGTCACCATCTGGCTCCAGGGCCCGCTCCCGATGGCGTTAAAGGCCTGGACCTGGACGCGGTACTCTGTCCACTCCTCCAGGTCTTCGATGGTGTACTCACGCTCCACGCGGTCCTGGACCACGTGGCTCAGCGTCTTGCCGTGGCCGTCTGCCCGGCTGTATTTGATCTTGTAGCCCACCGACTCGGGGTTCCCGTTGTATTCCATCTCCGGGAGAGGCTGCAGGAAGGTGGGGGTGGCAGAGCGGCCGTGAGGCCAGGCCCACCCCGTGCGGGGGACTATCTGGCTTGTGCACCCTCTTCCAGGGAGCCCTACAGGATTATCATACCCACCGTCCAAGCTGTCCGTGCCCATGTGAGGTGCTCTCGCCAGGTGGGGCTTAGAATGTGTGAGTCTATATTTCTGGAGGCTTCCCCCCCACCGCCCCATCTCCCTGTCTGTCTGTGCCAAGCTCCCAGGAGAGATGGCATCCATTCTCGCACACAGGGCAAACTCAGTACCCGGCCGGGGCACTGAGACTGGAGAGGAGACCCACAAACCTGTCTGTCCAACAGGCAGATGAGCACAGCACCCCTGGCCTCGGCTGTCTCTACCACTTAACTCCCTCGCTTAGGCTGCCAACACACACTTACTTAATTGCCTCTAACATGCCTGCTCCCAGCTCACGCCCGCCGCCCTTGGAGAAGCAAGTGTCTCGGGCATGGGTGGAGTGAGTACCAGTCACTGGCAGCAGTCGTTCCAGCAGGAGGCCTGAATCTCTCCTGCCACATGTTCAGCCGCCTCCTTCTGGGGAGTTTCAGCCAAGAGAAAAGACAGATCCCTTTCCTAGGCGGCTGGGGCTGTGGCTGCTGGCTCAAGGTCGTTTGGATGAACCTGGGCAGTGCTGGTAAGCAGTGGGGGTGTGTGCATGTTGGGGGGACCTGTGATCCGGAGTAGGTGTGAGCTGAGGACTCCGCCTTAGGATTCTCTCCGAAGAAGAGGCGCCCTGGGCCCTCACCTCCCTGCTGTTCTGCGTCCCCGGGCACGGTTCACAGGCTCCTCACATTCTGACCCACTTCCTCCCGTTCCTCGGCCTCTGCCTCACTCCCTGCATACTCACTGCCTCCTGTTAGCTCAGACACTTAGTGAAGCCGACCAGAGACCATTAAGACAGTTAATCAATGGGCCCGGAGTGCACGCTTCCTTACCTGCTAGGGAAAGGTAACAGGCCGTGCACCATTACGCGGGACTGGAGGTGCCTGGGGCCCTGTGCGGTGCATCAATTGCCTTTTTATTCCTCCTCCAGCCCCCCGGGCATCAGTCAGTCTCTAGTCTTTTAGTGTTTGGAAACCTTAAAGTGAGCTGCAGGAGGAAGGCAGGGAGCCGGCCCGGAGGGGGCCAGAGCTTAGGCAGGAAGGGGCCGAGCGAGCAGTAACTGGGGCTGCACACGCCCTGGGGGGGGCTGCCCATGGGGCGTGGGGCCCCTGAGCTGGACGGAAAGACAGCTCTGCTCAGTGCCGGTCCCCTGGAAGGGGACACATAATCACGAACTACCGTATGTCCGTGAGCTCCTTCTACCAGGCGTCCAGCTAAATGAAAGGGGGAAAGGGCTTGCCAGTCAATCCCACAGCATGGTGTTTTGCAAATTGTGTTTTGTGCAAGTGGTAAGAGGTCTCACGTGGAAACAAAACCAAGTCGCGCGTGGCCAGACCGGCCGGTGGAGCGGGGTCAGGCAGGCTCTTCCCAGCACTGAGGAGAGGAGCCAGGCTGCGGGGTGCTGTCCCCCACATTCGTTTGTCTCAGAAGTCCTGTACGCGCCTAGCTCCTCTTGGACGGCTGCTGTGTGGGGCAGTAGTCGGGAAAACACTGTCCTGGGGGGAACGGCATCAAGCAGACACATCTTCTCCTGATCCCCGGAAGATGGGGCTGCAGTATGCTCCGTGGTTAGGGCTGTGGATTCTGGGGGAACAGACTCCCCGGGTTGGGAAACCCAGCCCTGCTGTTAACTAGAGGATAGGAGAGGATGTTGGCAGGGGCGGGTGGGTGGGATTTGGGCCAGTGATTTGACCGCTTTCTGCCTCAGTTTCCCCATCTGTAAAGTAGGGATCAAGATCACTCTGCTGTCACAAGCCTGTGGAGAGGGTTCTGGGCCTTACCTGGGGTAATGGCCCTTGACACGCAACCCTGACCTGGAGGGGTGGTCTCCCGCACCTGCCCCACAATCTCAGAAACAACCCTTCACTCTCTGACTTGGTGCAAGGGATGACTTACATCTGAACCCCAGGCCCACCACTTGGGAGCTGTGTGGACATGGGCGAGTTCCTAACTTCTCTGATCCTCAGTTTCCTTAGCTGTAAATTGGGGTCGCAATGTGCCCTTTGCAGGATGACTGGGAGGATTAAATGGAAGAAAACATGTAAAATGCTTGGCACCTGGCAATGCTCACTAAACAGCGTTTTCTAGTTCCTTCTTACAGAAGGCATTTGTTCATTTGGCTAAGATGAATTATCAGGCACCTTAAAGGTGCTAGGTGTAAGGAAAAGAGAAGGGAGCTGTGGGTATTCTGGTGACCCCCCTCCTTGATGTGGCCCTCTCGGAGGCAATGACCGTGGCAGGGTGACAAGGACCAAGGAGCCATTCCACCCCCACTGCCCTCGTGGGAGCCTCACCATCCAGCGGAGCCAAAGGCTGGTCTCACTGGCTGTGCGCAGGGTCACGTTGGCAGGGGCCATGTCAGGGGGTGCCTGGAGGGTCTGGATCTTTCTAGAAGGCTGGCTGGGTGGGCTGGTGCCCACGATGTTCACTTGGCGCATTCGGAAGCTGGGGTGGGGGAAGGGAGTGAGCAAGGTGATGAGGGCAGAACCCCAGGCCAATGCCCGTCCGGGTCTGGGCAGCCCCCCGCATTCTGCCCTGTTACCTGTAGTAGGTGAAGGGGTTGAGCTCGGGCACCTCCATGGAGCGGGCGTCGGGCTCGTTGGTGAGCTGGTGAACCAGCAGCCACTCCTCTCCCTCCCCAACCACGCCTACCTGGAAAAGGGAGACGCTCTTAGACCCGCTCAGCTTGTGGGGCTGAGATGTCCTGTGCCCCAGGTTCTCAGGGGTAAAGCCCTGCCCATGAAGGTCTTGATTCCATCCTGGGGCTCACCTGGAGAGCCCCACATGGGGTCACCACCTTTCCAGGCCCTGAAAATGACTTCAAGCATGACCCCGAGCCGTCTTGCGTAGAATCTGGTGGAATGCTTGCTAGAAACCCATGCCAGGGCCCTGCCCTAGACTGAGCCCATCAGAATCCCTGGGGGGTGGTACCCGGGAATCTGGCTATTTACCAAGCTCCCCAGGGGATTCTGAACACCCTGGCATGCTTCTCAAACCCCAGCTTCATCAGAATCTGAATTTCTGGGGGTGTGGCCCAGGTGTTGGAACTGATGGACGCTCCCCGGGGGCAGCCAAAGCAGACTCGCCACTTTCGGGGCTGTGGGCAGCAGCTGTGTATTTCTCCAGGCTGGCCAGTCCCCGCCCGACCCACGGGGACTGGTGTGTGTGTGTGTTTCCGCACATGTGTGCATGTGCACATGTGTGTTCACGCATGTGTGTATGCATGTGCATATGTGTGTCCATGCACGTGTGTGTGTGTGCATGTGTGTGCACACAGTGGTCAGGTGAAGTGGAGGCAGAACTGGGAATGGTGGGCATTTTGGGGTATTTGGCCACATGACAGTTGCATATGAAAATCCCCACAGGTGTGAACACACGTATGGTTTGCTCTCAAGTGCGTGGCCGTGCGCCCACGTCTAGGAAGCAGGCTGCATGGGCTGTGGGCACCCCCGGCAGCAGGGTTTACCTGAGCCTCCACCAGCCAGCGGGAGATGGAGGTTTTCCCATCATAGCCTGGCCTGAACTGCAAGGTCACGGAGCGGGGGCCGATGTTGGAAATGCCCAGGTTGGTGGGGGCCCCTGGGAGTTCTGGAAAACAGGATGGGAGAGGAGATCCGTTGAGGACAAGGTCCTTCCACATAGACTAGGCCTCTGGGTGGGGGGCTATGTGACTCTTCTAGAAGTTTGGTAGGAAGAGCTGGGCTGAGGCTTCCGCCCTCCAACTCAGTCTTCTTCCTGCATCCACAGCTCTGTGTGTCCAGACCAGGGGCCTGAGGGGCAGGGTCAGGGGCTGGGAGGGCCTCCCAGGGCCACAGGGAGGTTGGAACAGGGAACAGGGGCTGGGCATGCAAGGGCTTCCCAAAAGAATCTTCCTCTCCGTCCACACACATAGCCCCTTTCAGCCCTCCCAAACCCAATCATGGCTGAGGAAGATCAGAAGGAGAGCTGGGTGGGGGAGGGAGCCCCTAATTTCTGACCAGGAACCTTGGGATTCAGGATGAACAGAAAGAGTATAGATTCTAGAAGTCGGACTGTCTTGAGCTGGAATCTAACCCCACTGTTTCCATGCTGTGTGTCTGTGGGCAAGTCACCTAACCTTTCTGTGCCACAGTGTCCTCCTTGGTCAAATGGTGACGGTAGTATCACTGACCTCAGGGTCGTTGTGAAGACTCACTGAATTGATGTAGATACAGCACTTAGCTTCAGGCACAAATATGTGTTGGTGTTATTATCAGCTGTGGTTGAGTCAGCTGGGGTGTCTCAGCCATCTCGGGAGCAGAGTGGGGGGCACAGGTCAAGGGATTCTAGCTGGGTCCCGTAAGCATAGACTTATAGACCCAGCCAGGACCATGTGGTTGTCTAATCGACCTCCCATAGATACAGATGGGGAAACTGAGGCACAGAGGGGCCACTTGACTTGCTTGAGGTCACAGAGCTTGGCAGAAGCAGGGCTGAGAGTAGGTCTCAGCTTGCTCTTTATACCAGATTTAAGATGATTCCCACCTTATTCTACCCTTTCCCAACCAACACTTCCACTGGCTGGAATCCCATTTGGACTTTCTGGGAGACAGTGAGAATTCTTCCCCTGAATCAGAGATACTATTGCTCGATGCAGAACCTGGTGTGGCATGGGGGTGGATGAGACGGGGGCGGGGGAGGGTCCTCTGGGGGTCTCTGCTTTTCTGAGAGCCATGGGAGGAGGCAGCAGTGGGTCCACTGAGCCTCCAGAGACCTGGGATTATGAGACGTAAGCCTGCTCTGGGGGAAGCTCAAGGGACCATGGACCCAAGGCAGGGGAGAGCTCGGGGGGGAAGAAAGCCAGTATTCCTGAGAAAAAGGTAAGCGTCTTGGTCAGGAGGAAGACCACAAGAGGCCAGGAGTCTTGCCCTGCGAGTGGGCACCCACCTGGAGGCACGCCGGAGGAGATGGTTGACGCAGACACCTGGCCCTGGCCCTTGGCGGTCATGGCGGCCACCTCGATGGTGTAGGTGGTAAGCGCAGTGAGGCCCGTGACGCGGTACTCCAGGGTCACGTTGGGCAGGTAGTGGGTCACGCGGGTGTTGGTTCGGTTATACTCCTCCCAGGAGATCCGGTACCCTGGGGGGAGCCCCCAGTTGTGCATGAGCTTAGCTGTGACCAAATGCTGGCTTTGACCCTTCTGTTCTGCTTCTCCCTTTTCACTAGTCTGGGTTGGGAGCAATGGGGCCGAGGGAGCTGGGAACCTCGTGCCTGGGGCCCCAGGTATAACTTGGGTGGGATGCCCCTGTTGGGTGGGGACTGTAGGAGGGAGCAAGTCATTATGGTCGGTGCTTGAGGCCTGCGGCGGAGGACCTGGGATGTGCTACAGAGCAGAGGGGCTGAGAACCTCCACTGAGTACGTTCTAAGAAAGAGTGGCCTGCTGGGAGGCTTTGGATGAACATCAGTCAACAGGATGGACTGGACGACCCTGTCTCGCCCCCGAGCTCAGGAACGCCCACCTGTCACCCTTACCTGTGAGGATGCCATTCTTCTCTCCTGGCTCTTGCCAGCTGACCTTCAGCGAGGTGTCCAGGATTTCACTGAAGCTCAGGTGTCCCACAGGACCAGGCACTGTACCCCAAAAGGGCCCCCACCCCACCCAATGCATGTTAGAGCCAAAGAGAGACCACTGTCTGCAAGACAGCCCGCAGTGCTCCAGGGGCACCCCAGGATGGGAGACAAGGCTGGGATTGCCCCATATCTGGAGCGCTCAGTCCGGCTCTTGGGTGGGTGGGTGGTGAGGGGGGCAGGGATGGCAGGGGCTGGGTGGTGCCTACCATCCTCATGGGTGCGCACCAGCTGGGGGGTGCTTCGAGGCCCATCGCCAGGAGTGGTGAAGCACAGCACGGAGGTGAAGTACTCGGTGAACTTCTTCAGGCCGGACACGAAGCCCACGTGGATGCTGTCTTGAAAGTTGGGCCGGGCAGTCACCATGGTAACCTCCTCTTCCTGCTCTGGCTCCCAGGCAATCAGCTGGGGAGAGGCCAGCAATTCAGGCAGGGCAGCAAGAATGTTCCAGAAGAGGCCGAGCGCTCTCCCACAGTCTGGGCCAACGGACAGAGAGCGTCTAGGAGCCCAGCTCCCTAGGGTCCATCCTCCTAGGAAAGGGATGGCTGCGCGCACACCAAGCCACGAGCGTCCGTCCTTCTGGGCGTTCCCTTTGGTGTGCTGGCTGTTCATTGAGCAACTTACTGAGAGCGAGGCACCGGGCTCAGTGTGCTCCACGAGGGGTCTCTCACCAGGGAGGTTTTCTACCAAGATTGGCTGCATAATTTGCAGGTTCAGTGCAAAATGAAAATGGAGGGTCCCCTTGTTCAAAAATTTTTAAGAAATGCAAGGTGACGGCAGCCGAGCATTGAACGGAACGGAATGGTGGTAGTGGTGCTGGTTGGGGGGGTCCCTCTGAGCGCAGAGCCCGCCCTGTGTGTTACAGATGAGGACCCAGGCTCAGAGAGGCTCAGCGACTCCCACTATCCACACAGCTAGTGCGAAGCTGAGGGGCTCCTACAGCTTTCTCTGTCTGGGCTGGGCAGGGTCTCCCTCGGAGTTTCCCCTTAGAGCTGCCACTCCCGCTAGACTTTTCAACTTGTTCCAAGTTGGGATTTCAGTCTGAGACCCAACCTGGAGGCGGGGTGTCGGCGAGAAGAGCCCGTCTGGAAACGCAGCAGGGCTTTCCTGACTTCCGCTCTGCACCTGTAACCCACGCCCTTCCTGCCTCCCCTTCCTTCTCTCCTTGCCTCTTGATCTGTCACCCCACACTCCTGCTTTCTGGGCCCTTCATCTGTCTCCGACAATGACAGCTGGTCTCAGAGACTTCCTCGTTCATTTGAAGTTGATTAACTAGCAATTAATGGTGAAAAGCAACACTTGATGAGTTTTAATAAGTACGGGTATTTATAGATATAAAACAATACCATGCTGATGTCTCCTGATTAACTCGCCCCTATAACAATGCTCCATCTTCTCCTTTTCGGAGCTGTGTGTTTATAAAGGATGTTTGGAGATTTAATTGGTATTGTGAAAAGATAGCCTATAGCAAGTTAATTAGACACTAATTAGACCCTAAAAATACTAATCAGAAATACTAAGTGGCATTTAATAAGTATGTTAAATATTCTCCTTATTTTGGTTATCTTGTTTCAGAGCAATTAAATTGCTGAACTTCTTTGGAATAGATAAAGAAACAAGTTTAATGTTTTAATTTAATTTAATTAATGTAAATTTGAATTAATTACACCAATAGAATTAATTGTGTGGTGTGTTCCCCAGCAAGTGCAAAATCTGGGTAAATATTATTTTATTGGGTTTAGGCCAATTATAATCACTACCATTATTGTAGGAATAAAGGACAAAGAATATCTTTACAGGTGCCTTAAAAGAATATCACTGGCAATTGGCTTCAAAAATGACCTAGAAGGGGTGCCTGGGTGGCTCAGTCATTAAGCGTCTACCTTTGGCTCAGCTCATGGTCCCAGGGTCCTGGGATTGAGCCCCACATCGGGCTCCCTGCTCCACGGGAAGCCTACTTCTCCCTCTCCCACCCCCCCTTCTTGTGTTCCCTCTCTCACTGTGTCTCTCTCTGTCAAATAAATAAATAAAAAATCTTAAAAAAAAAAAAATGACCCAGAAGTGCACAGGGCTGTGGTTTTCTGAATAACGACTTTGTCTTACGGCTCCAAGCCTACGATGGCAGCAGGATTGAGGTGGCTTCAAAATATTTACTCTGGGATGTCATCCACTTGTCATTCTCTAGCTGTGTCTAAAGAGGAGGAAGCTTAGGGTTCAGAGGTTTCTCCCCCAGGCCAGGAAGACTACAGACTTGCCTTCTGCACCTTCCATTCCCTGAAAGGAGGTGGGCTCTGGGCAGGCCTGGGATAGAATCTGTGCTTGAGTGAATGCACCCCAGGGCTACCGTCTGATGCGCTCGTACTCTGCGTCGGGCACTGGGGTGAGCCCGTCGCTGAGCAGTCCCACTGCATGATCATAGTGAGGACTGGATGTGGGCATCACTGCCCTATGCTGTTGCAGGAAGGGAACGGAGGACCACAAAGGTTGAAGCCTGGTTGGTGCACATGGGCCTGCCAGGGGCTGGCTTCAGATCTGTGGACCTCCCTCTGCCCCGCAGATCCTGGATGAAGGCCTCTGCCCCCCGAGGTACACATAGCTGCTAGGTGAGCATCGGAGTTTCTCTCTGCTGTCTGCATGCCTGCTCTTGTTAGCCAGGCTCAGCATTGATTTACTCTATCAGGCCCTTAGTCTCAGAGTCTAAGCAGACTGGGCCGGTGTGAGCATGGTTGGGGGATGCGGGTGCCTGTGGGCTTGAGGAGCAGCACCAGATCGAGGTTCCTGGGCCAGGCAACTCTGCCTTGGAAAGCAGAGGAGAGGAAGAAGAACAGAACCCAGCTCTGCTCCTTGCTGTGTGACCCTGGGAAAGTCACTCAGCCTCTCTGAGCCTCAGGCTATTATAGGGGACAGTCATGGCTGCCTTGCTGGCTGCCAGGAGGAGGGATGAAGTGATGTGCCTTTTGTTTCTGGAGGAGGCAGTGTGTTACGGGGATGAGAGGGTGGGGGGTATACACAGCCTGCTAGCTGCTGGAGTTAACAAAAAAGTAGAGGAAATTCCCTCTTTCCTTCTCCTTTTGTCTTTCCCTCTCTCCCTGTCTATCTCTTTGCATGTGTACGGATTCACATAGAACATTCTGGAAGGATATGCAGGATATTATCAACAGTGGTTACCAGGAGTGGGGAGAGTTTCGGGGTTGGGTGGGTGGGACAGAACCAGGCAGATAAGGAACTGGAGTGGGATGATTTCTGCTACACGTTTATCTTTTTACTTTCATTGGTTTTTGAATCATGTAAATACGTTTCCTGTTTAAAAAATTAAATTAAAAGAACTTAAAAATAATGGAAGGATTTGGCAGTAGTAGGAAAATTATATATACATTTATCCGTTGATCCAGCAATCTCCTTTCTATGAATCTATTCTAGAGTGAAATGTGAAAAATATGAAACGATATATGCACAAAGCTATTCACTGTAGAAATGTTTATTATAGTAAAAGGCTGGAAACAACCCAAATGTCATCACTGGGAAGCTGACTGACCAAACTATGGGAAAGCCACATAATGGAGTCCAGTATAGATGTCAAAAAGGGAACCGGGAATCTCTATATTCCTATGGAGTGATCCACAGGATATAATGCAAATAAAGAAGCAAGATGGAGAGGGGCGCCTGGGTGGCTCAGTTGGTTAAGCGTCTGCCTTCAGCTCAGGTCATGATCCCAGGGTCCTGGGATCGAGCCCCGCATCGGGCTCCCTGCTCAGCGGGAAGCCTGCTTCTCCCTCTCCCACTCCCCCTGCCTGTGTTCCTGCTCTCGCTATCTCTCTGTCAAATAAATAAGTCAAATCTTTAAAAAAGAAAAAAAGAAGAACCAAGATGGAGCAAGTGTATAGAGTGGGCTGTCATTTATGGAAGAAGGGGACGACACACATTTATATACATTTGCATTTGCTTATATTAAAGAAATGAAAGGAAAAAACCAAACCAAGCAAACAAAAAGAAACCAAACCTACAGGGGAGGGAAAGGACCAGAATTCAGGCTGATTTTCTGTGAATTTACTTTGTATGTTTAATTTGGAACCACGTAAATATGTTCCATAATTATAGAACAAAATTAAATTAAAAAATCAATCCCTAAAATTCAAAACCAAAATGAAAGAAATGAACCTAATGGTGGATTGAGCTGTAGCAAACTTACACAGAGAGAAACTATTTCAAGAGACTTTGTAGCCCAGCCAGGGGGAGGACATCCGTAGTGGGGATACACCCTAGGAACGGAAAGCCCTGTAAATAATCTGACATGATCTTCGGTTGTCACCGTGGTGGAATGACTGTTCTGAAACTGTTGTGGGTGTTTTTGGGATAAAGGAAGCAGGTAATTACGTTGGTGTTGTAGGAACTGGATTTTCAGTATGGAGAAAAGAGAGACAAAAGACCAATAAGATGATTAAAGAGCTTATAGCCCTGAAATTGAGTTGGAAGAATCCCTATGTGTCTTACCTGAAAAGAAGGAGGAGGAGAAGGAGAAGCATTTCTGAGCTGTCCATTAACAGAGCCCAGAAACAGCCTCCAGTGCTGGTATAAGGAGCACCCCCTGTGCCTGGATTGCAGTGTCCAATTATTATTTCTGACCGAAAAGAACAAGATTCCCTGAAGACATGGCTGATCCCAGGGACGGCGCAGGAACTGGACACAGCTTGGACCATCCTGTCAGACTATAAGGAAGCTATTGGCCTACCGGGGCCCTGTCAAAAGGACTCAGCAACCAAAGAGGCCAACGATGGGTCAATCTGACAACACGAATAATAACAGCCATGGGTTGAAACATACCAGATGAGTTAAAAATCCTCGAGTACATAATAATACGTCAAGAATAAAACAAAAAGATGTCCCCCCTCCCCCATCCAAACTCATCTGTCACTTTAGAAGATGCTAAGGAATGACATTCATTACTCTGAAAATTGGTAAGTGATGGAAAAGGACTGAGTTTTGACCATGCTTTTCCTAGACGAAATGAACCTTCAGGTAACCAAAGAGTTGGTAAGGGGGAAATTCTTTTTATTGGAAAACGTTTCTTCTAATACACCAAGGAGAAATTATAATATTTGACTGTCCCCATTTTGCAACCCTACTGAAATAATAGATCACACAGGGTGGTCAATGGTCACCACACGATAGTAAGAGAGACAGCCAGACTTTATGCTTTCTGATGTAAATGCACAGCACCATCTAGGAAATAATATTTGGGAAAAAAACCACAAAATCATCAAACCTGAATCTGATCAAGGCTCTAGTTCTAAGTTCCAATTTACTGCGAATATAGCATTCAGAGGCATGTGTTAAATGACCCCACAGAGAGGCAATCAGCAAAATCTAGGCTGTGGAAAATTCTATAGGGCAAATGATTAAGTTTCTTGACTCAATAAATTACAAGAAAGAGAGAGAGAGAAAGGAGGGAGGGAGGGAGGGAGGGAGAGAGAGAGAATCTATAGATCAGCTGAGACCTAAAAAATACCCAATCAATTACAGTCGTGTGGACTTCATTGGGATCCTGAAGCAAATAAAGCAACTAGTCAAAGAAATATGAGTGCTGACTGCATATCTGATGACATCAAGGGGACTGTTGATATTTTTAGGCACGATGATGACAGTGGGTACTGTGGCTGTGTTTGAAACAGAGGCTTTACAATACTTCTTGGCAAAAGTATTTACGGATGAAATGATACGATGGCCTGGGATTTGCTCAACAATATTCGAGGGCAGAGTCAGAGGGTTGGGGAATGGAACACATTTGGCCATGAGCTGGTAATTGTTGAAGCTGGGATACATTAGGTCTTCTAAAGTTATTATTGTTTTCCCTCTACTTTGGTAGATGTCTGAAAATTTTTAACAATTCCAAGGGGGTGGGGGGTCCATTCTCATTGGAGGAACGCAAAGACCATGCACTATTGTTTTCTCCCTGTGATGCTGAAGCCCAAAGCAGCAAGAAACAAAATCCCTGCTTGAATCCATTTGTACTTAGAAAAAAAAACCAAGGCACAGTTATTATTTTACAGTTAAATAACAGGACACATTTTCTTTTTTTTAATGTTATCTATTTACCTATTTAGAGAGACAGAGAGAGAAAGAGTGCGTGAGCAGGAGGAGGGACAGAGGAGAGGAAGAGAGAGAATCCTTTAAGCAGACTCCCTGCTGATCCCAAGACCCTGAGATCATGACCTGAGCCAAAATCAAGAGTACAACAATTAACCAACTGAGCCACCCAGGCGCCCGACGCATTTTCTTTTTAACGCAAGAAAAGGTGTAGACTCTGAAGTTTGAATCTGAGCTTTGCAGTTACTCTGACTTTGAACAAGTTACTTGCCTCTCGTGCCTCAGTTTCCTCCTCTGTGAAATGGGTTGAGGATAAAAGACTTCCTTCTTCTGGGAGAAGAATGTGAGTCAAGCCTCAGCCTCCTGCCAGGCTTGCACAGAGTGCCCTGCCAAGTGTGAAAGTGCCCTCCTGCGCTCAACATATCTGGGCAGTTCATCCCGTGGAGGTCTGCAGGGCAGCCACGGTGCTAGGCGACAAGCAGGCCTGGCAGTCAGGCGGACCTCTGCAGCCTCCTCCTGCTCTGTCTGGGTCGTTGCCCTGACGGTCCTGGCCACTTGGCCTGCCAGGAGCCATCTGCCTTAGAAGTCTGCAGCCCAGCCCCATCCTCCCCACCCCCAATTTGTGAAAGAAAACTCAGAATTGGCAGCAAGAAGCTAATTGTTCCCAGCTCAGCTCCTCTGTCTCTCAGAGCTATGCAAGCCTCCCCTTCCCTCCCCTGCCTCCCCCAGAGTCCCAATTAGGAGGCTTTTCTGGCCAGCCAGTCAGCTGCAGCCCCCTGCCCCAGAACAGCCCCGCTCGGCCTGGTGCCCTGCCTTCCTGGGAGCGAGAGGGCTGTGGCAGGGCCGTACCCAGCTCTAGACCATCCCTCCTTTCTTTGCAACACCAGCAGGAAATTCTCCTGGTGATTTAATCTCAGTCCCTTTCTGCCCAAGCCTCCTCACCCCCACTCGCAGGAATAACGGCTAAGGCTGCGAGTCCTAGAAATCATCTCGCTTGTCCCGCACGTGCACACATGGACCAGAGTGAGAGCAGAAGCCTTCTGGAAGTGTCGGCGGTCATCACAAGGTCACCAGATCCCTGGGCTCAAAGCCAGAGCTTGTGGTGTTTCTCTCTCACGGCCTGCTTCCCCGGGGCACACCCCTCAAATGCACTGCTTGCCCTCCCACATCTGGAGGGGGCCGACCGCATCCTCCCTCCTGCCCCAGCTGCACACCCCGCGCGCTGTGCAATCTGTCTTCTGTTCTCTTAGGGGAGCTTGGCAGGGTGCTCCCTGTGGGGTGAGAGCAGAGACCCAGACGTGGGAGCAAGGTCTGGGATCTCGGAGGGTATGGCTGGGAAGGCCTGACTTGCAGCGCGGTTACGATAGATTTACCGCCGCCACTGCCCCCGTTACCAATACCAGCAGCTGAACGACACCTGCTACTATTATTGCTATGCTAGTTGTCATGGACTGATCTGCGTCCCCCCTCCAAACTCACATGTTGAAGTCCTAACCCCCAGGGCCTCAGGATGTGACTGTATTTGGAAAGAGCGTCTTTAAAGAGGCAGTGAAGTTAAAATGAGGTCAGTAAGGTGGGCCGTAGTCCTGGCATGCTTATAAGAGGAGATTGGGACGCACGCAGAGGAGGGACCACACATGGGCACGGGGAGAAGGGGGCACCTGTGCACCAAGGATGGAGGCCTCGGAGAGAACCAGCCCTGCCCAAACCTGGATCTCAGACTGCCAGCCTCTGGGAGTGGGAGGAAATAGATTTTTGTTGCTGGAGCCGCCCAGACGGTGGCACCTGGTTAGGGCCGTCTGATCGGGCGAACGCATCCCTACTCTGGCTACAATGGCTCACAGAGCACTTAGGTGTGTATCACTGTGCTCAACGAGTTACAAATATTGTCTCATTTGATCCTCACGCAACCCTAAGGAATCGGCGTTCTTATCACCCTCACTCGCAAATGAGGGAATGGGAGTTTAGTCTGGTTTTCGGCAGCTAGAACGGTACACACAGGAGGGCTCAATCAGCATTTATCGAAGGAGCAAGGCTCAGACAGACTGTAGGACGTGTCCAGGGAGCCAGCGAGGGGCAGAACCGGAGCCAGGATTCAAACCCACATCTGTCAGGGTCCCAGTCCCGTGCCCTTAACCACACTCTCTGTGGGGTCAAGGGCAGCCCACAGACATGTGTGGTTCTAAAAGAGCCACAACTTGGCAGGAAGAAGTGGGTTCTGGATTTTTCTGAGGCCATGGCTATGCCCAAGTATTCCTGAGCCTGAAACAAACCTGGTTTTGCTTATAACCCAATCTCTCTGAGAAAGTTCCTCTGCACTGGGTCACAGGCTGGGCAGTGTCCAGACCCCCCTTGGTCCCCCTGCCCCCCCAGCCTGGAAGGGGCCTGAGAGAGAGCCTGCATGCCTTTCACCTTGATCACGTGTCCTCTGCTTGGCTTGAACCAATGATTTCAGAAGCACAGGGGGTCCCTCACCTCCTCCCCACTCCTCGGCCTGCGGCCTCCCTCAGAGAATCCCCAGCCTTTCTCCTGGGGCAGGGCGAGGCCTCACGTACCTTGTAGCCCTGGTTGATGCCGTTGATGAACTGGGGGCTGGGGGCATTCCAGGTGAAGCGGATGGTCGTGGAGTTGGTGGCCTCCGCGTGCACATTGCCAGGAGGGACGGTGGGGACTGGAGGAGAGCAGAGGGATGGGGTGAGGGGGGCGGCGCAGGGAGCGAAGTCAGTCTTGCCCAGTTAAGTAGAGAAAACACAGGCATGGGGTCTGCAGCCCCTGCTTTGTGCCGCCCCCTCCCCCCTTTGCTTTGTGGACTTGAGGCACCCTCTTTCTCTCGATTAGTTTGGGTGTAATAACACTTGCCTGACCCATTTCACAAGGTACCAATAAACAGAAGTGGTGGATAGGAACATGCTTGGGGGAGGTTGTTATGTACAATCCTGGACACGAGCTGTTTCATGATTCAATAACACGGACTCCGAAGAAGGTCCCCATACCCTTGAAGCCTCTGCCCTCATCATGCTCCCCCCCCACAACTCCTCTGCCCCTCGGCACCCACCCGCCCTACAGGGTAGCCAGGCACAGCGGGCAATAGCTCAGGACTGGGGGAAACAGGTACAGGACCGACAGGTGCGGGCCGGGGAGGGAGAGAGAGAAGCACCAGCTCCCCCGCGGTCACGATCCCCACCCACCTCCCTGCAGTGTCCACTCGGTGACTTTGCTACTGTAGACACCCAGCCCAGCGCTGTTGTAGGCGGCCACCTCGATCTCATAGTTGGTCCAGATGATGAGGTCCTCCAGCAACAGGTTGTTGATGTCAGCGTCCGTGATGTTCTTAAACTGGTACCCGACGGGCAGCCCGGCCAGGCAGTACCTGAGGGGAGGAAGGCAGGACGTGGCCCAGGAAACCGCATGTGATGCTGCAAACGTTCCATACCCGGACCGTCCAACATGGCAGCCACGCGCACACAAGGCTGCCGAGCACTTGAAATGTGGTTGGTGCAGCTGGAACGTGTACTTCTATTTATTTTAAATTAAATAACCACAGGTCTAGAGGATGTGTCTGTTCTTTTTGATGGAGTTGGACATTGGAGAGATTGGCTAACCATGGACACTAAGAGTTTCTGGGCAGATCACATTGGTCTCACCTTGGAGGGGTCATTGATGGAGAGCCACGTCCGAAGGTTGGGCCCATTTTCTTTGTCCCTCCAAAGGAGTGGCTCCCTCTTTTGACAGTCACTCACTTAGGGGGAAAGAACAAACTTGAGCTACCTACTCTATCAATTTCTACCTTCCACTGGAAAAAGAACACGTGGTAATACAGAAGTGGGGTCTGTATGGGCAAAATATGGGGGGATGGATAGCTCATAGGAGAACCACAACACACACATTATTGGAAAATTAGAGGCCCCAGATTATTTTGATGTGTTACAAGACCCCATAGCAGTGGTTCTCAGAGACTTACCATGCATCAGAAATACCCAGGGGGCTTGTTGAAACCCAGGTTGCTGGGCCCACCCCAAAGTTTCCCACGATCAGGGGTAGGACTTGAGAGTTTGCCTTCAAATTGAGGCCACTGTTGGTCTAGGGACCACCCTTTGAGGGCCACTCCCCATTAGGGTTCACCAAAAACCCACCACAAAATTAACGGATCATGGAGCAGTCAAGTCAACAATAACTCCTTCCAGATCTGGGCATAGCAGTGCTGGAAGAGTGCACACATACAGGAAAGAGACGTGTATTTTGCAGCCAGCCAGAATTCAGAATACTGATGGACGCTCAGTAACTTTAGTCTTATGCTAATTTGAATTTACGACACCAAATTAGTAGCACTTAATAACTCAGTTTGAGGTTACTGGTGAAGTACCCTTGGTCAAGTGTAGACATAAAAGTCTCCTTAACTGGGCTTCATTTTACAATAAGGACCAACAAAAGGAGGTCCACTGTTTGACTGTCCTTGGCCCAGTAGGTGGCTTCAGATGGAGCATTCCTGGTTTCCCGGATGGTTGGCCCCTCAGATAGTTACCCATCTCCCTGTGCCCTATCCTGTGGAGCCCTGACATGTGGCCGACCTGCCGATCCACACAGCCTTGAGGACATTACCCTGTACCTCCTCTCTCAAGCCTTCACGTTGTTTTCCAAGACTCTGCCTTCTGGAAGTCCCTCTGTACGTCTAACCTGAGTCCTTCCTACCAGGGCGAAGTCATTTCTTGTTGCCTGGTCCTTGTGAGATGGAGAAGGACCTGCCGTGACTTGGCTGTTTTCCGATCCACTCCCGACCCTTCCCTTGGGTGGGGGCTGCCCCTCCTTTCCCCGGGGAGGCAGGGGGTACCTACCTGATGATGTAGCCCTTGAGAAGGCCATTCTGGTGGCTCTCGGGAGGCGGCTGCCACTGGATCATGATGGACTGATTGGTCCGGCCGCTGGCGATGACATTCTGTGGGGGGGCTGTGGGGGGCTCCTCAGGGAGGGAGACCCTGGATATGAAAACATCAAGCGTGGGTGGGCCTTTCCACTCTTAGTCTTGAGGGCAAATACAGGAGTTTGATGGGATACGAGGAGGCTGCTCTGTTTCTGGATGACTCTGTACAGTTGCTGTGTGCTTTTGGGCAAGTTGCTTAACCTCTCTGAGCTTGTTCTTGTATCTTTTAAAGGAGTGTAATAAAGCTCCACTTGCTGCTTTCTAAGACTGGTTGAGGCTCAAGGAACACCATGTATGGATGAATCCTTTTACAACACCACAAAGCCCCAGATGTGTGTGTTGTCTGTGCTGTTGAGGGACATGTGCCTCAGTTTCCCGGATGTCAGAGAAGCTGCTGTGGGGGCTGATGATGTCATAAGTCCTCAGGCATTTCAGAAGCAGGAGTGTTCAACAGTCACTTCCCACTTGCAGGCTGGTGGTGCCCCGTGACGAGGCTTCCTTTCCTGCCCAGCTGAGCCTCAGGCTGTGGGCAGGGCAGGCCAGGTGGGGCTGGGGAGGCACGTGGGGGGGGGCCCATCCCCCGCTTCCGGAAGTGAGCGTCACTGCATTTCTTTCTCTGGCATTGCTAGGGGACGCAGTGTTCCATTGCGGTGTATTGTTCGCCTAACTGACATGCATCCATTAAAAACAGAAGTTAATTATTTTTGATGGATGTCTCTCCCTTTCAGTTTATTTTTATGTTTTTGCTTTCTGATGGATAGCTTTCCAAAATGTACTGCACACTCCCATGTCTTTGTAAAGCCTGCGAGTGAGGGTGATTTAACCTTTTTCTTCGTGACTCAAGGCTATTAGTAGGATTCATCAGGAAAGATGAATCGGGGCTTGAAGTGAAGCCCAAAGACCTGGAGAAAGTGGGGTGGTTTTCCCGGCACTTGGAGGATTTCTGTTGTTGGGATTTTGTAGTTCTGGAGGGCTGGGGCCGCATCCACTTTGTTCCCCGTACCCCTCATGGTCTACACACAGCCCAGCACATAGTAGGTGTTCAACGAACAGCGAGGGAATAAATCCTCCTGTAGTTACCCTCCCTGCCAGGCTGTTACCTGCCACCTCGCTTTCCGGTTAGGGTGTCACGACCCCTGTGGCATTCCCCCTCACGAGAGCCACAAAGACTTAAGCTCACTGGAACTGTGGCAGAACCAAATAATCGATTTAAGCCAGAGGTCTGCGTACACACACCTAAGAGAATCTTTTAAAGAGCCAAGTACATTCTTGGTTTCTTTGTAAAAATATCAGTTGACTATACATATGAGTGTTTATTTCTGGGCTCTCTATTCTGTTCCATTGGTCTTAGTGTCTAAATTGACTTTAGTGTCCACAAAATAGATCTTAAATGTCCTCACCACAAAAAAGAAATGGTAATTTTGTGATGGGATAGAGGGCTTAGCCAACACCATGTCCCATGGTGGCAGCGTGGGGCCTGTGGGCTTAGCCATGTTGTGTGTTAACTGTATCTCAATAAATCTGAAAGAATTAAAAAGAAACATAAAAAAGGAAAGGGGAGCACACAGCTTGGGGGCATGGGATTTGTGTTGCTGTCATTCTGACCTTTCATCCTACAGGCCTGAGGTGGCCCAGAATCGCCTCCTACATAAGTGGGTCTTACCGGGTGGTATTTGAAAATGGATGACTCTCTGTTTTTACTTAATTTTCATCATTTTGTAAAAGCTCTGTTGAAAGCTTAGTGGACCCTGACATCATGCAAGTCACTGGATACAGAGAGCTGTGTGGGTCCTGTGGTCCCTTACACCTCACGTCTACATGAGAGTAACGGCGCCCATGAGGAGGGAGAGTGGAAATGAGCTGAGTCTGAACTTGCCCAGCTCCCAGTGAGAGGGACCACTAACTCCGGTGGGTGCTTATCCCACATCAGGCACTGCTTACGGCACCTCCCGTGTCGCCCCCTGTCATCCTTACGGCGTCCCCGTGAGGCAGGCGTGAGTGATGCTGCCCCATTCCACAGACGCAGACACCGAGGCCCACAGGCCCCACGCTGCCACATGGGACTCTGCTGGACGTCCCCTCAGCCCCTCCCTCCGATGCAGTCACCCACACCCCTTCTGGAAGAACACCTGCTCCCCTCACCTCTCTGTGTCCTTGCTGAACTGTCCCTTCCCCACGTCGTTGACTGCACAAAGGCGGAACTGGTAGAAGCGTGCAGGCACCAAGCCCTTGACCATCACCGAGGTAGCCTCAGGGTCCACACTGGCCAGGAGCACGGTCCAGGGTGCATCTACCAGGACAGAGGGTGGAGGCGGAGGTGGGCATCCCGGGAGGCCACGCTCCTTACCCCCATTCCAGCAGAGGCCCAGTGCCGTTTGGGCCAGCAGAGACCCTCCCCCACTCGGTCCAGTAGAGGCTGGTCACGTCATTTTTCTGGGTCCCCTTAGCCCACTGGTCCGAGGGGGTTGGAGCGTCCTGGCGATGGAAGCAAGGGCTCACGGGAGCTGAGATGCACATGTCTTTTCTAGGTTTTATTTTTTTCCCCCTCAAATTGATGAGCTCCAGGCAAACTGTATTTAAAACACCGTTCAAAGGAGGCCTGCTAATTTTGGAGTTCACAGCTTGGGGTCTTGGAGGATAAAAAGCAAAAAAGTCGCCACCACCCGGGAGGCTCTGGAGTGGCAGGCCCTGCGTCCCGCCCCTCACATGCCTGATCGTGTGCAACTGTTACAACGACCGGGGAGGCACATGCCAACGCTCCTTTTGCAGAGAAGCGGGGGCTTCCAGAAGGTTTGCTCCAAGGCACGGGACTTGGAAGAGTGGGGAGCCAGAGCCGGGGCCCCGGGCCGACTCCCCGAGTCCACGCTCCCAGCCGGCCGGGGCGGGGAGGCTTACTGTTCTCTGACATCTCCAGGACATAGCGGAGCAGGGGGCTGTTGCCGTCGAAGGGCTTGGCCCACGTCAGGTTGATGGCCCGTCTCTCCGCGGTGCTGAGGGTCGCCATGGGGTGCTCGGGGGCATGAGGCAGCTGCCTGGAGGAGAGAGATGTGGTGGGGCCACCTGTGAGGCCTGCAGTCAGGGGACACACGGGCGCCCAGGGCTCAGCCTGAACCTCATGCTCTGCCGTACGGCCATCTACCTGGAGGCTCTTCTCTCTGGGTCGGGGGCCCCCCTGCCCAAAGCCATACTCAGACTCCGCTGCTCTTGACAGAGGGCCTGAGCTGGGGCGGGGAAGGCCTTGGAGGAGGCTTGGGTATGTTCCCAGAGGGGAGTGGTCCCAGGTCACATGTGGCCCGGGCATCTGCCAACATAAGCCTCCTGTTGCGGCCTAGGCCCCCCTTTGGGGGGGGGGGGCTGCCCTTACCTGACACGCAGGTGGGCACTGCGAGAGTCATTGCCTCCGGCGGACAGCACCCGGCAGGTGTACGTGCCAATGTCCCCCGACCACGTCTGCGAGATGTGCAGGGAGCCGTTCTTGTCGAGACGGATGCGGGGGTTGCTCTCGGTGCCCAGGGCGGCCCCATCCTTCTCCCAGACGTACCTAAGGGTAAGAAGCAGCAGTCTGTAAAGAGAGGTTGGGAAGTAGGGGGGCTGCTGGGGCTCAGCCTGGGGCTCAGCCTCGGGCTGGTCTGCAGGAGAGCTCCAAGGGCGGCAGGGCACTCCCCAGGAGACGCAGGGCCCCCAGGGCCGGTCCTGGGCGGGAGCACAGTGGGGAGGGGAGCACCCGCGCAGCCGGCAGCCCCCTGTCGCTGTCGCAGGGTGCTCTGTCCAGGACGGGTTAGCCCACGAAGCCATTATACCTCCAGCTCAGGTCTCGGTCAGAGCCCTGTTTCCTTTGCCAAGCAGCCAGCATGAAAGAGCTGGCAAAAGGTAATCTTCCAAAGAGGTTAAAAGATTACAGCTGGAAAAAGCAAGTTTCCGGACAGACTGCATTTTGGAATTAGTTTTATGAGGGGAATCATTAGATCAATGCATCACTGTGACAAATTGACTTTAGTGTCCAAAAAATCACTTTAGCTTCGGTCAGTTGGTACAAAGGGGGACTTGAGAAATTACACATATGCCCGTGCCTGACTATAAGAAGTATCTCCTCTGGAATGATCCTGGAGGAAATACAATATTACCGTCATCCATGTAATGGGGGGTGCCAGCTCTAGGGGGCACGCCATGCTGATGCCCGCCCCCCTGGCAAGGTTGGCCAGGGCGCCGGGAGCCAGGGCAGGGAGCAGGAGGGGGGCTGAGTGGCTTTGCACATGACCCGTCACTCACTCAGCTGGGGACTGTGTGGCCTGAGCCACGAGGTGTGAGAACTATCTGTGTTAGAGAATCTAAGGCTGCTAGGGAGGATGAGCCTGTAATATTTTTAAGTTAAAAAAAAAAAATCAGAAAATTGCAATTACAAATAGGAAAAAAAAATGCAGGGCAAGAAAACTGAAAAGCTTTCCCATCATGGGTAACATGATGCGATGGGAGCATCTACCTTCCAGACTTTTCTCTCCTGCCCCAAGGGGCATGGTACCACAGTGCTGCTGTGTTCTGGATTCAGATTCCCTGGTCAAATGTTAACCTTGGCCACTTACCAGCTTTGTGATCCTGGGTATGTTTATTTGGCCTCCCTATGCCTTTGTTTCCTCATGTGTCCTGCGAGGAAAAATAATACCACCCACCTTTTGGGCTGTTATAAGGATGGTATGAGTTCATGTAAAATGCTTCTGGTAGTTAAGGGATCAATAGAAGTTAGTCATCATTATGTATTTCGACTCTCAGAGCACATGTAGGTAAACAACAGCTAGCTAGCTAGCCATCCGTCCTGATTTTATGGTTTTTTTTTTTTTTTAAAGATTTTATTTATTTGACAGAGAGAGACACAGCGAGAGAGGGAACACAAGCAGGGGGAGTGGGAGAAGGAGAAGCAGGCTTCCCGCTGAGCAGGGAGCCCGATGCGGGGCTTGATCCCAGGACCCTGGGATCATGACCTGAGCCGAAGGCAGACGCTTAACGACTGAGCCACCCAGGTGCCCCTGTCCTGATTTTAAAGCTGCTTTCCCCACCCAACAGAGTATCATAAACTCTTTGTAATGTGACACTTCCACGCCCTGGTTTTTATCGGCGGCACACCGCGTCACATATAGTCACTCTGCAACTATTCCCGCCACGTTGGACGGCCGGGGTAGCTCCTTGTTGTCTGATATTATAGCTAATGCTGCGAGGAACATCCTTGCAGCATATTTTCATACATTCTAAATCATTGCCTCAAGGATAAATTCTCAGCAGAGAAATTGCTGAGTTAAATTTTAAGGCTTTTTATATACATTTACAAATTGTCAGAAGTAATCACCTTCAATTCATCTCCATAGCTAGGGAAGAATCATCCTTGCCAGCGCTGATGCATGCGTAGAATTTTACTTAAAAGCAAATGGAGGGGCAGAGAGTAATTCCTGCTTAAGAAACAGCCTATGGCAAGCAGACATTCTTTGCCCCAGGATGTGGTGTTTTAGGAAGGGTGTATCACCAGCTGTAAAGTGTTTGCGCCCAAACAACTAAGCCCGAATCTAATCAGCCAGTTTCTTGAATCTAACTAGAAATACAAGGGATAGAAGAACAAGTGTACTGCACCGTGAAAGAGTAGCTGGCCAAACCCGGAATGTGGGGTCTTCCAGAGTAGGGGTCAGCAAACTGTGGCCCCCTGCCTGTTTGTGTAAATAAAGTTTTATTGGAACACAGACAGGCAGACTTGGAGAGCTGTGACAAAAGCTATCTAGCCCTCAAAGCCTAAAATATTTACTCTCTGTCCCTTTATAAAAAAAAGTTAGCTGGACCTTTGTCCTGTAAAACCTGGTTTCTCCAACTAATTAAACACACGTAAACAAAGCAGCAATGAAACCGAAAATAAAAAGGAGGGGGAGGGGACCGTGTAGAGCTAGGGAGACACCGACCAAACGCCACGTGTGGACCTTGTCTGGGCCCCGAGTTAAACCAACCAACTTTTAAAAAGACACCTCTCAGACCAGCAGGGATGTTGTAATATGGTATTAGCAGACATCAAGGGATGGTTCATTGTGTTCCATGTGACAGGGACATGGTTGTTACATTTAAAGAAAAGTCCTTTTAAGTAAGAAATGCACATCGACACATTTAAAGGTGAAATGACATGCTTGAGATTTGCTTTTAAAATAGTGCAGTGAAAAAAGTGTCTGTGTGTCGGGGGGGGCAGGGCATGTATAGGAGGAACCAGGTGAGCCAAATGCTGACAATTGCTGAGGCCAAGAGATGGGCACAGAACCAAAGATACAAATGCAGTGATCTGAAGGGGCACCTGCACCCCGATGTTTATAGCAGCAATGTCCTCAGTAGCCAAACTGTGGAAAGAACCCAGAGGTCCATCGACAGATGAATGGATAAAGAAGATGTGGTATATATATACAATGGAATATTACTCAGCCATCAACAAATGAAATCTTGCCATTTGCAATGATGTGGATGGAACTAGAGGGTATTATGCTAAGCAAAATAAGTCAGTCAGAGAAAGACAATTATCATATGATTTCACTCATATGTGGAACTTAAGAAACCAAACAGAGAGGGGCGCCTGGGTGGCTCAGTTGGTTAGGCGACTGCCTTTGGCTCGGGTCATGATCCTGGAGTCCCTGGATCGAGTCCCGCATCGGGCTCCCTGCTCGGCGGGGAGTCTGCTTCTCCCTCTGACCCTCCCCACTCTCATGTGCTCTCTCTCATTCTCTCTCTCTCAAATAAATAAATAAAATCTTTAAAAAAAAAAAAGAAACCAAACAGAGGATCATAGGGGAAGGGAAGGAAAAATAAAACAAGATAAAGTCAGAGAGGGAGACAAACCATAAAAGACTCTTAATCATAGGAAACACACTGAGGGTTGCTGGAGGGGAGGGACATGGGGGGATGGGGTAACTGGGTGATGGACATTAAGGAAGGCACGTGATGTAATGAGCACTGGGTGTTATATAAGACTGATGAATCACTGAACTCTACCTCTGAAGCTAATAATACACTATATGTTAATTCATTGAATTTAAATAAAAAAAAAGAGATGGGTATGTAAGGCTTGATGATCTGGGTCTCTCTACTCTGGGCTATGTTTGAAAATTTCCACGTAGAAATTTATAAAAAAAAAAAAAAAGAAAGAAACAACTCATGAGTCCATTTAATTCAGGGTAGAAATTTTCCAAAATCGTCTGTAACTATATAGCTGGCTATTAAACAATTTTGATGAGCAATTTTCAGGCCTCCTTTCAGTTTTAAATAATATTAGATAGTCCTCAGGAAATCAAAGAAGTGCAAAAATATTTAGTTGCAAGGACATTCATCATGACGTTTCTTTTTTTTTTAAAGTAGGCTCCACGCCCAGCATGGAGCTCAACATGGGGCTTGAACCCATGACCCTGAGATCAAGAGTCAGATGCCCAACTGAGCCACCCAGGCAGCCCATGATGTTTCTTAATATTAGCAAAAAATTGAGAAACCATCCAAATATCCGGCATTAGGGAATTGGTAACAGAAATTATGTTACATCCACACAATGGATGAGTGAATAATCATATAATTAAGTTTATACAAGAATATTTATTGACAGGGGAAGAGATTCACAATGGGTTCTTAAGGGAAAAAGCAGACAAAGAAACTGTGTTTCTAGGTTTTTTATAAATGACACTCTAGTATTATCTCTAACTGAGAGAAACAGATAAACCTACTTTTCTTCTTTCTCTCTCTCTCTTTCCTTCCCCATTTTTTGGGGCTTATCTAAATTTTCAATATTTCCCTCTTAAAAAGGATATCTATTAGCTGTGTAACAAAGAAAGCCAATGGAAATATTGATTAGTATTAACAGTGGCCACAAATGGATTGCTCAGAGTGGGTCTAGATCTGGGCTCAAATCCAAACAGAAGAGTTTCTCCTAAGGCAGTTCTGGAAGCTTTCTGGGCAGGCAACCTGCACCTGCTCAGGCCATGACCCCTGGACCCTGGCTTGATTTTTGAGGATGGCACAGAGCACAGAATTAAGTGGCCATCACTTTAATCTGACTGGGTTGTTTGTTGGGTCCCTTCTAGCCTGTCTGCTCAGGGAACCCCTGGTCTGTTCCTAAAACTCCAACAGAGTTTTCAAGTCCAAGGAAGGAGTGCAAGATATGCAGGTGCCTTTGGCCCCAGACTGACAATTTTGGGGCCTGAGGGACCAATTCTGTTCTCTCTCCCCACCGAGTAAAGATTGCCCTAGATAGGGAGTGCCATTCTAAGGCGAGGACCCCTCAGTGAACTGGAATAGGGTTTTCCCATCTGTGGGTCCCTAGGGGTCCTTGGGAGGTGGGTCTGCAGCTATATTGCAAGAGGTCCCTGAATCCCTTTGCTCATTAAGAATTGCCGAGAGAATGAAGAAAACGTGCAAGTATTTTCCAAATGCTAGCTGGATAATATTTTAATAAATAAAACACCAATTTATTTTAAAGTGTTGCTGAATTAATATAGCTTTTTATTATTATGAAGTTTTTCAATTAATAGGTGCTAAAATTATAGCTACCACTCAGGTGTGGGTTGGCAACCCACAGTGAAATTCTCTGGTGGGGGGGGATAGGCGGGGTTCTCTTGGAGAACATTTTTATAGTCGATATATTTTTTTTTTTACAAAATTTAATAATCCCAGGAATAAGCATATTCTGTTTCTGGCGTTGACAGTATTTTAATGACATCTACGTGATTTCAAGGCTCCTGCTTGCATTTATGCTGGCACCACACGATGACTGTCCTGACGGGTCAATGTTTAATGTGCAAGGAGGTGTTTCTCAAACTCGGAGAATGGGTGTGGGTCTAAAAGCCTAGTTAGTCCTCTTTATGCCAACCCTGGCTTCCGGGGGAAGCCCATTCAGTGTGGCGGCATAGACTGTCATGTGCTTAATGGCCACCAGATGGCGCCCCAGGATACAGCTGCCTCCGGAGCGGTGGGGGCGCAGCCTCCCAAGTGCCATCAGTGCTTGGCCCCTTCCAGCCTCGAAGCCAGTTGCTCTGTCAGTGAGGTATTGGCCATAAAACACAGAAGCAACATGGAGGGAATATTTGTTTCTAAGGAAGCAGTTGCATTTTTTTTTACTCAGCATCCCGGAGTTCAAGGGAGAGCCCCGAAGGGACAATTTTCTCCTGGTCTTAGTCCCCGAAGCCTTTCCTGGGGTGGGGGCCAGGTGTCCGCAGCCCAAGCTTGGGAGGGGTTCTGGCCTTTACACCCTTCTTGGCTGCTTCTGACCTGTCTCCAGTGGCTTCCCCAGGGGGACCAGGGTCCCTTCAAGCCAAGTAGCTCACCAAGGTCCCAGCTCCCGGGGGCGGGGGGTGGCCCCATTTTGGGGCTCTTTCCTCTCACACGTGTCTCCTGCCTTGGCCTGTCTCTGCTCCCACGCCTGTTTACCCGGACCCGTCTGCTGTCCACCCGGTGGGCAGAGGGTCTAAGATCTGGGTCGAAGATTGCGCCAGAGTGGGGTCCTACGTCACAGCAAGAGCACCTCAGAGTCTCCACATGTCACCAACCAAAATGCCTCTTTCTTCTCCTCCGCTCCCTCCTGCATCCCTCCCTCCTCCGTTTTTCCATATCGACCCCCCCTCCCCCCGCCACTCGGCCCAATTCAGTTCAAGGTAGCTCAGCCCTGCACTAGCTCTGCAGGTGGTCTCCCCAAGGCCGTGGCTTGGCATCCATACTTGCCCAGCTATCCCTAAAGCTGCCCTCCCCTTTTGCCTCTGTGGGGCCACAGCAGAGGGAGTACCTGACGGTCACTCGGGGGTCGTGGGTCACTCCGCACACCATGGAGGCCTGGGTACCCTTGATGACACTCTGGTCCTGGGGAGGCTTGGTGATGCGGGTCCGGGCTGAAAGGCAACAGGGAAACAGGGTGGTGAGAAGGGGAGTAGATGCAGAGGAATAGGTGAGATGCAGGTGTGTGCAAAAGGCATCTTCAGGTGACCCGGGCCCGTGTGGCTGAATTCTATGGGCAGGGGAAGGCAGACCCAGCACGTGGATGGCTCTACCACGGTGGGTGACCCAGAATGCTAACAAGAACAACGTGCCTCTGTGGTACTCGCATTCTTGGAAGCCACGTTCAGAGTGGGGACTCATTTAATCTTCCCCCAGAAACCCTTGGGAGGGATGAAGAAATGGAAATCAGAGGATGACCAGCACAAGAGTGGTCCAGCCAGGGTAAAAATTGGATCGTCTGATTCCCCGTCTGCTGCGTCGCATGCCAGCCCACCGGTGCTCAGCCTCCACAGGGGGCCCATGGGCGTGTCTATCTTGGGTGCGGAGCCCAAGTGGTGCAATCTAACGATGCCAGGGGCTTGAGGAGTTTCCTGAAAGCTGGGCTCAGCACCCTAGTGTCCAGGGTCAAGTCTGGCTGGTAGCCTGTCTGGGTAAATTACACTTGCAGTGGAACACAGCCGTGCCCGTCGGCTGACGTACTATCCACTGCTGCTTTTTTGATGAAAGAGACAAGTCAGTCGAGGAGTTGGGACCGAGGCCATCTAGCCCTCAAAGCCAAAAATAGTTACTATCTGGGCCTCCACGTGGCACCGTCTACAGAACCCTAGCCTTCCCGTGGCCCCGCTCCTCTGGATTCATTTGGCCCTGTCCTTCTTACAAGAGGCGCCCTGGTGAGACAGCCGTGCCGATGAGGAGGCGCTGGTGGTGAGAGCCCATGCTCAGCACACACGCACGCACGGACGTGTGAAGTGTTCCCACTCTGCACACTCACCCCACACGACCAGGTCAGCCGAGGCTTCGTCGACCCCCCGAGAGTTGGTGGCCAAGCAGGTGTAGGTCCCGGCATCGGAGATGTGCGTGGGGCTGACGAGCAGGCTGCCGGACTCCAGCAGTGTGAATCGAGGCAGCTGGACAGAGCCACTGGCCAGGACGCGCTCCCCTGGAGGCGACACGGGGTGTGCTCGGGGTGGGCTCAGGCCGCGGCACGCAGCCCCCGGCTCTCTGAGACCTCGCATCTCCCGTCCCCGGGCGGCTCTGGGCCGGCGCTCTCAGGTGGGCCCCCAGCTTTAGAAATGCCGGGAGGGCCAGGCCGGGGTCGGGGCTGAGGCCCAGCTAGGTTTCTGACATGGAGATGGGCACAAGGGCACTCGGTCACAGAGCCCGGGTCTCCTGGCGTCTCTCCCCGCACCGTGCCGTCTGCCCTTCACCCGAGAAGGCCAGGGACTGTCTCCTGATGCAGCCAGGCACAGCTCTTGAAGACAGCTGGTCCCGGGCCGGGGGGGCAGGGGGGGCAGACAGCTCTGACAAGGTGGTGACGGGCATCCTGCCGCAGGATGCTTCTGGAGAGTCACCTTCAGGAGAGCAGAAGAAAGTGATGGGAGCGGGGGTGGGAGGGACGGGGGCGGGGGCAGCATTCCCTTGCGGTAGGACCTGGGGAGGCCTGGTGCCTGGGGCTGGGGTGCGGGGATGTGCCCCGTGGAGGAGCCCCAGAGTGCAGGTTTTGGTCACTGTATCTATTTTATTCTATTTCTTTTTTTTTAAGGTTTTGTTTATTTGGGGGGGTGGGACACAGAGGGAGAGGGAGAAGCAGGCTCCCCGCTGAGCACACAGCTGGACTCAGGGCTGGATCCCAGGACCCTAAGATCATGACCTGAGCCGAAGGCAGATGCTTAATCGACTGAGCCACCCAGGTGCCCCGATAGCTATTTTAAAGAAACTCCCCCTTGTCTGTACAGAGGGGCGTTTCCATGTGCAAGCCTGTGGGTGTGTCCATCCGCACACACGGCCAGGAATACCAAACTAGTGAGTGTGGCAGGTGACGGTGCCTGTGTCCATATGTGTGCTGGCTGTGCTTACACTCATTCCGCAAACACTCACCGAGCCACGGCCATGTGCCAGACCCTGTCCTAGGCCCAGGGAGACAGCCGCGGACAAAGCTGAAACCCCTGACTTTGGGGGGCGGGGGGGTCAGGCAGTAGGTGGCATGATAGGCAGGTAATCTTGTGTATTAGGAGGTGGAGAAGTAAAGCGGCGGGGGCTGGGGGACGGGTCATGGGGAGGCCTGTGTACACGGGGAGAGCGGGGAAGGCGAGTTTTGGAAACAGGAGTGGAGAGGGCACATGGGGCAGGACTGCTTCAGCTCTGCTGGTGCAGAGCCCTCTGGAGCCCTGTGTCGCCGGGGAGGACGGACGCCAACCCCCCCACCCCGCCGCCTGCAGTCGCGGCCACCACCACAATATGATCAAGCAGCTGTCATTCATCAGGCTTCCCTGCTGCCTGGGCACGGTGCAGGCTCCTCACGCGCATGCTCCTGTTTCGTCCTCATGTCAGCCCAGGGTATGTGTACAACAGTCCTCGGTTTACAGATGGGGACCCTAAGGCTTGGAGTGAGTAAATAATTCACCCGAGGTCCACAGGTGTCAGAAGATGCAGAGCTGGGCCTTGAGCCCAGCAGGGTGGCATGCGGTGCATCCTGTGGTGTGAGAGATGGATGCCCTCCTGGAGTGTGCAGTGCACGACCTTCACAACCGTACACAGGGAACCCGACCTGGCTGGCTCCAGAACGGAGCTCTGAGGACTGCCCTAGATGGTCACAGGGTCACACCCTCCAAAGGAGATCAGTCCCCTCTACCTTTCTGCCAAGTGATGGCCGGCCGGGGCGCCCCCGAAGTCTCACAAGCCAGGACCACTGACATGCCATCGATCACTGTGCTGTCCAAGGGGCCCCTGGTGATGTTGGGGGCGATGCCTGCAAAAGGAGACAGTGGAGCCTCTTAGCTACACCCTGGAGGAGCCCCCACAGCCAGAGGGCCAGGTCCTTGTCCTGCCCCTGCTACCCTGGCTGCTGTGGGTCCCACCGCAAACAAGGTCGCAGGTGTCCTGATGGGGCCCCTGAGGGCTCCCTGTACCCCCTGCCCTGTGGGAGGACCCAGGCTACACTACTCCCCCAGCCTTGGTTCTTAGGCCTCTGTTTGGGGGAAACCGAGGACCCTGAGGGCAGCTCCCACCCTCCATGACAAGGTAAATGGGATCTGTCCTTCACCAAACATGATGTCGAGGCGTCGAGGCTCCAGTTTCTTAAGAGAAAAAGTGGTTATGGCCAATAGAAGAACATGACCCACTCTGCACAAGCCTTGGCCCTAGAGAGTCCACAGTCTGGCTGAGCTGTGGTTCTTCAAGGCTAAGTGCAGCCTTCTTGCTCTGGGCTTGCCTTCCCTAGTCCAGCCCTCAGGGAACCGTCTGGTCAGACGTGCATGGGGGCGGAGCTTAGGGAGGGACGAGCACCAGCTTCCCCGGCACTCATCAGAAGCAAGAAGCAAGATGGCAGCCCTTCTGCCCTGACTCTCGCCCTCTGCTCCGTGGCTGCCCTGTTTGGGGGCCTCTGTGGGTCTGGGTGATGAGCCTGGAGGGGCTCAAGGAGGCCCATGACCATACGTCCTGCCTTTGGTGGCTGAGACAGGGAGCCCAGCATCGCTCTGCACGCACCCAGAGCCCGGCTGTCTACGGTGTGACCACTCACGGAGCATTTCGAGCTCATGCAACTCCATTAAGAGGGCAGGAGAACTATTATAACCACCAAAAGAGACTCCAAGAGGGCAAAAAGTCCGAAGTGGGGACTGAGATTCAAGTTCTGGCTCCCTTTGGGAATTAAGTCTCTCTGCTGGGACGCTGGGACGGGGCGGCTTCAGCCCTGCCCGGGAAGCCAGGGACAGCTTGGATGACAGAGCGGGGCCTGGGGTTTCACAGCTGCTTCTCTCAAAGAGCCAGCAAAGTCGTCCTTGGCTCAGGGTTCCGGAGCACCAGACTCGGGCTGTGAAAGCCGGGGACAGCCACCCCGGCTGCCCAGGGATGGTCTTCTGGCATATCCTCTCCCTGCAAAATGCAGCATCTTTTCTCAAGAGACTGCTGGCTTGGAGGAAAGCGGCGTCCTGGGCGGGAGGGACACAGGGGCAGGGCAGGGCCAGCTTACTGGTGACGGCCAGGTAGGTGGAGGTCTGCACCTCGCCGGCCCCGTTGCGGGCAAAGCACTGGAACATGCCGGTGTCGTCGGGGAGCAGCCCGCTGATCTGCAGGCCCCCGTCACCACGCTGCCGGAAGCGGCTCAGCCTCTCCACCTCCACCACGGCCGCGTCCTTGTACCAGCTGATGGAGGGCGGAGGTATGCCTGGGGGGACAGACGTGGGCCCACAGTTAGCCCACCTCCTGCCTCCCTCCATCCCGCCTCTGAGCCTGGAAGTTGGCAAGGGGTGTGTGTGGGGGGGTCCCAGTGTGTCTTGGTTTCTAGAACCTTCTCAGAGGTGCCGCTTAATGGTCTTGGAAGAGGTGAAAGATGTTCTCAGCATGGCATTTTTTAAGTTCTTTATAACAGCAGGGGTTCCAAGAAAATTTAGCTTGATTAGTTTAGCTTGGAAATGCTGGACAGGACACATTAATTTTTTTTTTAACTGCCATTTACTTTAGCAGAACTTGTGGTATGTTCTGGGAACCTCCAACCGGGGGTTCGTTTCCCAAACTCACATGACCACAGAGTCCCATGTCAAAGAGCATGAGGAAGGGGGTAGTGTTCCTCAGGCGGCCCTTGGGAGCCCCCTCCTACCTGGTCTGCAGAGGGAGGTGAACGGGGGCTCCCTGTCTCTCAGCCTTGCCCAAGTCATGCACCGGCATGGTCTTCCTGCAGGTACCCCCAACCTCCCCCTGCCCCGGGGCTCCGCTCAAAGGCGACTTCCCCAGAGGAGCTCCCGCTCTCCATTCAAAAGAGCACCCCGTCGCTCCAAGCCCCCTAAGCCTGCTCGCTTCTCCTTTCTCCTTCCCAGCCCTTCTCCACGCTGACATTCTAGGACACTGTATTTCACTATTCCACGGGGCACACTCTTCCACGTAACACCTCTGTGATCAGGACATGTCTTACTATCGAAAGCATAATTTCATTGACAGTCTTTTTTCTTTCTTAGTGGCACATAAAATCATGGGGCATCTCACAACCCATTTTTTTTTTTTTTTAAGATTTTATCTATTTATTTGAGACAGAGAGAATGAGAGAGACAGAGAGCACACGAGAGGGGGGAGGGTCAGAGGGAGAAGCAGGCTCCCTGCCAAGCAGGGAGCCCGATGCGGGACTCGATCCCGGGACTCCAGGATCATGACTGAGCCGAAGGCAGTCGCCTAACCAACTGAGCCACCCAGGCACCCCCACAACCCATTTTCGATGAAATGAAATAAGGTATCTTTGTTTATTGGTTCGTCTGCCTTCCTCTTAAGAATGTAAGTTTTGGGGTTGCCTGGGTGGCTCAGTCGTTAAGCAGCTGCCTTTGGCTCAGGTCATGATCCCAGGGTCCTGGGATCGAGCCCTGTATCGGACTCCCTGCTCAGTGGAGAGCCTGCTTCTCCCTCTCCCTCTGCTGCTCCCCCTGCTTGTGCTCACTCTCTCTGTCAAATAAAATAAAATGTTTTTTTAAAAAAAGAATGTAAGTTTTGTAACAGCAAGGATTTGGCTGTTTGGTTCAGTCTACACCTCCCTAGCCCGAGAGGAGTATCCGCACATTGGTAAAGCCTCCAAAAAACGTTTGTTGGGTGAATGAATGGAGCTTTCCCTTCCCTTTGTGTGGTCTCAGAAGGGGAGTCCTTACTCACGCCCTCCACGGACACTCTCCTCCTGCCTGAGCTACATTCTGCCCCTTTGCTCACAATCAGACCACGGGCCATGGTGCATGCTCTCTACCTCCCATGCGATCACCCCAGACTTCCCCTGGTTTCAGGCTGTCCTGTAGCTCAGCTGGGCCAGAAAGAGGGAGGCTGGGGGTGGGGAAAGAGGAAATTCTTCAGGAATTCTGACAAAGGGGGGTTAAGTAGAGAGAGTAGGGGAGGAAATGGAGCAAAATGACCCAGAAACCAGGCGGAGCTCATGAGACCCATCTCAGGCGAGATGTACCCAAGTTCTAGCAGTTCTGACATTACGGTAATTTGGCATTGTCTACAACTCCCAAATTATGGGCAATTTCAGTCTGTCACCTATCCTGAAATTATGGTAATTTGGATTCATTTGTAACCCTCGAGTTATGGTAACGTGGGTTGATTTCCAGTCCTGAGATTATGGTAATTTGGCCTGTTTGTTTCCTGGGGTTTCTGCTCACTGCCAGACTGGCTCCCTGCTCAGTGATGCTCCCTGGAGAAGGAAGTGGAATTTAGAAAAGTTTGTGACAGGGACAGGAAGGGCTAGAGGTCTGGGGTGGGGGGTCCTTGTTCCCCTTTGACCCCGCCACTGTGTTACCTTTGGCCCGACAGGGAATGTCCACCACTTTCTCCATCTCTGCTGTGATGTGTCTCTCTGGCTCCTTGACAAACTGAGGCGGTTCTGCAGGAGGAAGGACCAGGGGAGGGGCTCAGTGCCATGCTCCTCTTGATACAACCACTGCTCGGGTCACCCTTAAGAAGGCCCCAGCCCATCAAACTCAATACCCAAAGAACAAGTAATCCAATCAAGAAATGGGCAGAAGACATGAACAGACGACATCCAAATGGCCAACAGACACATGAAAAAGTGCTCAACATCACTCGGCATCAGGGAAATCCAAATTAAAACCACAATGGGATACCACCTCACACCAGTCAGAATGGCTAAAATTAACAAGCCAGGAAACGACAGATGTTAGTGAGGATGCGGAGAAAGGGGAACCCTCCTACACTGTTGGTGGAAATGCAAGCTGGTGCAGCCACTCTGGAAAAAAGTGTGGAGGTTCCTCAAAAAGTTGAAAATAGAGCTACCCTACAACCAAGCAATTGTACTACTAGGTATTTACCCAAAGTTACAAATGCAGTGATCCGAAGGGGCATGTGCACCCCGATGTTTATAACAGCAATGTCCACAACAGCCAAACTATGGAAAGAGCCAAGATGTCCATCGACAGATGAATGGATAAAGAAGATGTGGTATATATATATATATATGTATATATATATATATACAATGGAATATTATGCAGCCATCAAAAGGAAGGAAATCTTGCCATTTGCAATGATGTGGATGGAACTGGAGGGTGTTATGCTAAGCAAAATAAGTCAATCAGAGAAAGACAAGTATCATACGATCTCAATGATATGAGGAATTTGAGAAACAAGACAGAGGATCATAGGGGAAGGGAGGAAAACATGAAACAAGATGAAACCAGAGAGAGAGACAAACCATAATGGACTCTTAATCTCAGGAAACAAACTGAGGGTTGCTGGAGTGGGGGGTGGGATGGGAGGGATGGGGTGACTGGGTGATAGACACTGGGGAGGGTATGTGCTATGGTGAGCGCTGTGAATTGTGCAAGACTGTTGAATCACAGATCTATACCTCTGAAACAAATAATGCAATATATGTTAAGAAAAAAAAAAGAAGAAGATAGCAGGAAGAGAAAAATGAAGGGGGGGAATCGGAGGGGGAGACGAACCATGAGAGACGATAGACTCTGAGAAACAAACTGAGGGTTCTAGAGGGGAGGGGGTGGGGGGATGGGTTAGCCTGGTGATGGGGATTAAAGAGGGCACGTGTTGCATGGAGCACTGGGTGTTATATGCAATGAATCATGGAACCCTACATCAAAAACTAATGATGTAATGTATGGTGACTAACATAACATAATAAAATAAAATTAAAAATAAATAAAAAATTAATTAAAAAAAAAAGAAGACGACCCCAGCCCTACGGCCCCTTCCCCCTGGGTGGGGACCCCCAGCAGCCCTGCCCCATCTCACCCAGCACAGACAAGTAGGCTCCTCGGACGACGGAGGGGACGCTACTGCTGCGCAGGACAGCCTCACATTCATAGTAGCCGGCGTCGCTGCCCGTGGGGCTGGGGACGGTCAGCCGCCGGTTGTAGTCGCTGAGGCCGCCCGACAGCGGCACCCCATCTTTCTTCCAAATGATGTGCAGCTTGATCAGGGGCCTGGAGGGTGAGAGCGAAGCAGGCTCTCAGCCACAGGGGCCCAGGACAGGGGTGGCTGGGAGCACAGGCCAGGGCCTCAGCCCCCGCCCCTTCGAGGTGCAGCACTCCGGACCTCGGTTTCCTCATCTACAAAATGGGACAGCTGTGCCCCCGGGGGCTTGTGCTGTGGCCGGATGCTCTAATGCAGGGGAGGCACCTGGAGGCCAGGCCGGCACTAACTTGGTGCGCGGGGCCCCCGAGGACAGGAGCTGCCGGAGCCGTGCGTCTCGCTCTTCTGCCGCCTGGCGCGGCGTCCCGTCCGAACGGGAGCCAGCGGGCAGCACAGCGTTTCAGGTGCGGCGACATGACAAGGAGGAGCGTGAGACGAACACCCAAGGTCTGAAGAGGGAAAGGCAGGCAGACGGACATACCTGCCCCCCAACTTAGAGGGTGAGTTGCCACCCCCATCACCGACCCCGGCCCCTCAAGACCCCGAGACTGGGTTTGGCCTGCTCTCCTGTTCATCTTAGTTTTATATTTTTAAAAGATTTATTTATTTGAGAGAGAGAGAGCATTCATGTGTGAGCACGAGCAAGGGGTGGGGGGCGGGAAGAGGGAGAGGGAGAATCTCCAGCAGACTCTGCACTGAGTGTGGAGCCCAATGCAGGCGTCGATCTCACGACCCTGAGATCACAACCTGAGCCGAAACCGAGAGCTGGAGGCTTAACTGGACGCTTATCCGACTGAGCCACCCAGGCGCCCCATGGCCTGCTCTCCTGTTTAGCGCTGGGCGCATCCTCAAGCGGTCTGGGCTAGCTGCACAAGGTGTGCAGAGGGGTCCCGTGGAAAAGGGTCCCGTGGTCGAGTGTGTGTGGGCCACACTGGCTCGAGGGCCATTAGGCAGGTTCTGGGCTGCAGGTCTTCTCCGCGCCCTTAGCGAGCTCCACACCAAGGCCTTTCCCACCCTCACGGGGAACCTGTGTCTCCAGGGGTGCATGCATAGGAATGCTGCTACAGGGCTGCTCTCTGGGACTCTTCAGCAGGAGGTGACCTCGGGGCCCTTGGTCTGACTCCCCACCCATCACATGCAAGCTCCTTTCTTGAGTACTTACAAGGTGGGTTCAGCACTCCACCTACACGCCTTACCGGGGAGGTGCGTGCTCGAATCATTCCCATTTTACAGCCGAGGAGACTGAGGCCCAGAGCATGGCAATGGGCCTGGGGGGGGGGGGGGACCTATTCTATTGCTATCCTGCTGTTGGCCCGCTGGGTGACCTTGGGCAGGTTGCTTGCCCTCTCTGGGCTTCGGGGTAGTTGTGAGAGGAACAGAAATCATGCGGGAAGTACAGTACAGCGCCCACATGTGATGAGGCTCGGTAATTACCGAACTGTTTCCTGCGTAAGGGAAGTGAGGGTCGTGCGTGGCCAGGAAGGGGCTGCAGGTGGGTCTGACCCCAGGTCTTCCCTCCTGCCAAGGCCCCCACACGAGCCCTCTCCCAACCCTGCGTCCCTGTCATGACTGCCTGCACACAAGGACCAAAACTGCCCCTTCCAGATTGCCCTCAGGGCCATAACTGAGGCGTCGATACCCCGAGCTGAGATCTGCTGCCCCGTAACTTCCCCTGCCCCCCCAGGCCCGGTCTCTCCCGTCAGGCCACGGAGAACGAGCCAGCCCGTCCATGGGTCACCCCTCCTCCAGGGTAAACGCCCCATCTCCTTTCCTGGGTCCTCACGTGACACTTGCAGACCTCCCTGAACTCGGGCTGGTCCCCTTGGAGCCTACAGGTCAGGAGCGCTGGCTGGAGTTAAAGGTGCAGGGGAGCGGGGGGTGGGGGGGACGTGCTACCCACCTGGCATTGGCCACACACTCCATGGTCACCTCCGAGGTCCCGGCCACCACGCTGGTGTTCTTGGGAGGAATGATGATGGTTGGGGCGATGGGGTCTGCAGGCCCCCCGACATCTGGGGAGAGGTCAGGGGATAGCTGGAGACAGAGGGCGGAAATCCTGTCTCCACTCAGGAGACCTTGGTCCTCATGGAGTGGGGCAGGTGACCACGGGGCACCAACCCAAGCAGCATGACCCCAGGGTCCCTCTCACCTCTCCTCCTCCCTCTGGTCATGGGCATCTGCAGTGTCCAGCGAGCGCCCACTGGAGACCTCCAGAGCCCTCCCCACCTTCCTGTCACATAACATACCCTCCCCCTTAGTCCCTTGTCCTGTCCGTGCCTTCAAAATCCTTCCCTCCATCCACATTTATCTTATTAGCTTACTTCTTCACTGGCCCCCTCTTCCACCTGAATGCAAACTCCCTGTACTGGGTTGAATAGTAATCCCCCCAAATTCATGTCCACGGCAGCTGTGGATGTGACTTTCTTTGGAAATAGGGTCTTTGCAGGTGTGATCAAGTCAAGATGAGGTCCTTCTGTATCCGGGTGGGCCCTAAGGCCGATACGACATGTCCTTACAAGAGGAGTGAAATGGAGACACAGACACATGGACATACAGGGGAGGCCAGGTGAGCACGGAGGCAGAGACCTGGAGTGATGCATCTCCAAGGCAAGGAGGAATGCAAAGGATTGCCATCCACCACTAGAAGCTGAGAGGCAAGAAAGGATCATTCCCTAGAGCCTTCAGGGAGCACACAGGCCTCCCGACACCTCGATTTCAGACGTCTGGCCTCTAAAACTGTTAGTACATTTCTGTTGTCACAAGCCCCCCAGTTTGTAGAATTTTGTTACAGCAGCCCAAGGAAGATAATACATTCCCCGGGGCAGGAACCTCACGAATCCTTGCCTTGGGCTGAATTAGGTCTCCTCCAAATTCGTATGTTGAAGCCCTAACCTCCATGTGACTATTTGGAGTTGGGGTCTTTTGTCGGTCATCGGCTTAAGTGAGGTCATAAGGGTGGGGCCTTAATCCAACAGGGCCAGTGCTCTGATCAGAAGAGAAAGACACACCACAACTCTGTCTCTGCCTACGCGAGGACACAGCAAGAAGGCAGCTGTCTGCGAGGCAGGAAGAGAGGCCTCAGCATAACCCAACCATGCTGGTCCCTTGACCTTGGACTCCCCGAACTGAGAGAGGTCACCACTGTGTTGAAGCCCCTGGTCGGGTAGCCTGTTACGGCAGCCCGCGCTGAGACAGCCTTGCTCACGCCTCCTTCTCCAGCACCAGGGAGACTTCTGGCACATAGCAGGGGCTCACGTATATTTGTTCGGTGAAGGCACGAATGGCCCAGGGCTAGCCCTGCACCAGTTCAGGATCGGTGATTGAAATGCAAGAGAACATATCACGAGTGGGCTTTGTCAACACAATCCCCCGAACTCCTCTAACAGAGGCAGTAGCTTCGCCTTTTGTATTTTTTTGAGTTCTTTAAGAAGTGGCCAGGCTCTTGGTGGGTCAGCACAGGCCCGATATTGGCAGAAACTCCAATATTCTCCATGCACCTGCTCCAGGGCTCCTGGAAGTAGAGCCACAGAGGGCTTTTTCTCTCACGAAAAATCCATCCAGTTGGCTCCTTCCCAGGAGGTTCTGGAGGCAGCCGACTATAATGACCTGCACGGCCCTGGGGCGGGGGGGGGGGGGGCGCGGTGGGGAACAGTGACAGGACATCCTTTATGGGGAGAGCATGTTACGGCCCCACTGCCGCTCTGGGCCACCCCGTTCAGCCCTGGGCAGGTTTTCTTGCCTGGACTTCAGGCTTTGCTAGAAAAGTGAAAAAAATTTAAAAAATAAAGTAAAATGAAGAAGGAAGAAAGGAAGCATATAAAGCAAAATAGTTGCAACAATATAAAAGCCTCATGTAGGTGCCATAAAGAGCGATCGGATTGAAAGCTGCTGATATAGCTGAATCCATAAAAGTGTGCTCTAAGTTGTTTATTACACGCCAGGGCGCACAGGTACCACGGCCCAGATTAACGGGGCAGGAGGAGGAGACAGTTAGAGCCCAAGCGACATGCCCCACTGTGGAGCCAGGTAAACAGAGCCCTCGGGGTTTAAAAATAGGAGGGCCACCCCAGGACCTCAGGGCAACTCGTTGGGTAGAGGGGAGACTGACACCCATCCGGGGACCCTGGAGGTCATGCCTTGGTCCTGGCAGCGGCCCTGGGGCTCGAGGGTAGGGACCAGCCGTGGTTGGGGACCCCTAGACCCAGCGATGGAGGGCTGGGGGGTCAGGAAGACCTGGTTCAAAACCTTGCTCCGCCCCAGCCACCCTGCAGTGGTGCAGTGGGGGGGTGGGGGGGGTTGGGGGGTGTCTCAGTTGGGTCTTGATTTTCTCCGGGGCAATATGGGGATAAAAATGACCGCATCGCAGGGTTCTGTGAGTTCAGCCCCTTGCTCAACAGATCTTTTCTGGGTGAGGGCTCAGTACCTTCCAGACTGTGCCTGGTATCAGGGATTCCCCACTGAGTGAGGCGGGTAGGGGTCTGTCCTCATGGAGCGCACGGTCTGGATCTCAGATCAGTGCTTAGACATTTATCGGATTAGAGCTGATGGGATGGATGCTGGGAAGAAGGGCCTCGGTGGGGGTGGCCAAGCTTGTCTGGGGTGAGCGCAGAGTACCCGGTGCTGAGTAAGTACTCAGTAAATCATAGTCTGTCCTCCTTGGGGTGTACCTGCGTATGCTCGGGGACAGCTTCCTTGTCTCCCACCCTCCACCCGCCCAAACCACGTGATGGACCCAGAGACCACCAGAAGGTGAGAGTCCACAGACCCTCCAGGGCCTTCCGACTGAGGGTAAGAGTTCCCACCCATCCGGCCCCTTCCCGGCACTCTGCTGAACCTTACTCCCTCATCACAACGGCCACCAGCCACCGGACACCGGTCATGATTGTCATCCACAATTTACAGATGAGAAAGCCAGAGACATTAAGTAGTTTACTTCCCAGTGACAGTCGCTAATGAGGGACAAAACCAGGAATGGGACCAGGTCTCCGGGGCTGCAAACCCGCGCCATTAACCACTCCCCAGATCATCTCTCTGGCTCAGTCCTTGCTCGGGCGCAGAGGGAAACAAATCTCCCTTTTGGCTGAGGTCCGCTCTGCTAGAAGTTGTCTGAACTACCTCTGAGCAACCCCTCAGCCCTGGTCCCTTTCCCCCTGGCCCCCACGCACGCCTTCTCCTTTCCCTGCCACCCGTGACCTCCTGGTTGCAAGTCCCCTTTTCTCCACTCTGATTCTCTTTGATTGCTCTGGACATTTAGCTCTGTGGACCCCTTTCTCCAACACCCCTTTCCCTGAGCTTCTAGGACCCACCAACTACACTGTGCCTCACACAGTTCTCCCCGTCTCTGGTCTCCGGAAGTGAAGAAGCCAATGGTCCTTGTCCCTCCCACCCTCACCCCCAGTTCCCTGGCTCCCCCTGATCTCACCAGCCTCCTATTCTGGTGTGGTGTGAAGGTAGAGAAGGACAGCTCGGGGTGGACTGGGGACATCAAGACGGCCCTGGGTGGCACAGACTTGGCTCCAAGCAGGACACACCTTGCTGACAGGTGCTCTCTGCTGGGCGCCCTGTGCTGGCAGCTCCTTGCTCGCCAGGTCTTCGGATGACCAGCTGGGGTGAGGAGGACAGTGGACCATGCTTGGGGATGGAATGCAGGACATCTGCCTCATCGGACTCATGCTCTGGGCAGTGGGGTGAATGGGGCCCAAAGGTCAAGCCAGAAAATCACATGCAAAGCAGAGCAAGGAGGAGAGTTATCTTCCATGTGAGTGCCTGCTGTGGACAGGACCCAGGGCTGAGAAAGCACAGAGGCTCTCCACACAGAGACAAAGTTGGATCCTGCTGCCCCGGGGCGATTCTGGTAACAGGCACCAGGAGGGGACACCACTGTGATGCATTCTCCTGGGGTCACCTCATCGAATCCTCCCAACTACACTTTTGCCAGAGGTACCAGGAAACAGACTCAAGGACCACGTGACTCATCTGGGCCACAGGTCAAGCGTGTGGGGGGGTGGAGCAGGGAGGTAAGCTGCTCCCCTCTCCTGGGCAGGCATCCAACATGGGGGCCATGAACCACAGGTGGCTAGGAGCTCTTAAAATGTGACTGGCGCCCCTTTGATTTAATGGGATTTAATTTGATCTAATTTACATTTAATTAAAAACAGATCCCCAAATCAGTTATTAGAACACTTTTAAGTATGTGTAGAACAACTCGGGTATCCAACATCACCTTTCCAGCTGTAAATTTGATGAAGTCTAAATGCAGATCACGTATTTCAGATGAAAATTGAGCAACCAAAAGATGTGCTCCAAGTATAAAATACACAGAGATTTCGAAGACTTAGTAGGAAAGAGAAGCCCAGCATAAAGTACCTCATTAATATTTTCCGTCGATTATATGTGAAAATGGTAATGTTTTGGATATGTTGGGGCAAATAAAATACGTTAATAAAATTAATTTCCTGTTGCTTTTTCCTTTTTTAAAAATGAGGCTACTGGCAAATTGTAAATTACCCCATTCCTGAGTGTGGGGCCACGGTCCAGGCTTGACAGTCTGTGTGAGGTCATCAGGGTGACCCCTAGGCAGGGGTCAGCTCCCAACTCCAGGGGGGGCACTGGCTTTGTTCTTAACTTCTGCATTTCTGAAGAGCATGGGCATCCCTCCACCTCACCTCCCCAGCCCAGGGCCTCTAAGAAATAGAATTGCCCCGGAGGGCTGAGGAGAGGGGAACAGAGGGAGGGGCCAGCCTCCCCGAGATCAGGGAGGGGGGCTGGGGCTGGTGGTCGGTAAAGGGGCAAGTGCTCCTGGTAAACTGGCTGGCAGGCAGGCGGGCTGGGGGATTTTGTGTCAGTGACATGAACAGGGTTTTGAAGTGCAATCACTCGTGGGAGGAGAAATTAGCTGAGAATCAGCTGATTCTGCTCTTAATCCAGCACAAATCGCCGCGTGAGAACAGAAGACAAGGGGCGATGGGGTGGGAGAAACAGACAACCGGAGGAGGCTTGGGTAGACACGGGGGGTCCGGAAGGGTCCTACCCGCCTCCCTCGGGCCAGATGGAGTGTTGGGGTGGGGAGCTGAGATGGAGCACAGAGTGAATGACATCCACAGTCCGCCCGCAGGGTTGCTGGCTTAAGGCCCGTGAGGAGGAGGTCAGGTGTTGGGGAGGAGCACAGAATGGGGGGCTCCAACCTCTGGTCCCAGGGTAAATTGAGTCACCTTGACTCAGACCGTGAACTTTGCCTCTTCCCCAGTGACTGAATTCTATTAGACTCCAGGTATCTGATCACTGGAGAATATAGGGGGGCCCAGGTCAATGTCAGAGGTCACCCTTGTGACCCTGATAGGTCAGTATCCTGAATGGAACCCTCCTTTGGGCATTCAGGTGTCTTTCTAGGCCAACTAGAACTTGGGGCTGGGGAAGGGGATTAATTCCGGGGATATGGGAAGGGGTTCTGCTGGTGCTCAGAAGGCCTAGGAATGGACACGGTAGGGCTGAGGAATGTTCTGGGCTTTCCAGACACCGGCAGACAGAGGCAGGGATCAGGGGAAGGACAAGGGAAGGCCCCATGCAGACCCACACCCAGGTCTTGCTGCAGGCGTCTGTGTCCCCACGCGACCATGGATGATAAATGAGACTTGCTTTTGGGGCAGGAGTGGTACAGATGTGGAGGGACGTGAACATCTGGCCCCCCAGCTGGTGTGGTTGTTCGGCTGCTACGGCAAGCTCGGGTAACCACGTACTTGGTGAGGCTTCTGGGCCTGGGCCGGCTGCTGGAGCAACCCCACCCGCCGTCTCTCACCCAGGGACGGAGCGCAGAGGGAGGGGGCCAGGCTGGCTGGCGAGAATCAGGCCAGGGAGGGCGTCCCAGCATTTCCATCAGGGATCAGAAACCTGCCTTCAGTCTCGGCTAGACGAATAAATACCTCTTTGCCAAAGGAGACCCAAGGAGCCACCCCTTTCCATTTGCTAACATCTGTTCTCTGCCACTGGGGAGAGCTTGGCCCATCTCTTCCAGGGTGCTGGGTGGTTTCTGGGATGGGCAGAGAGGCAATTTTAGGCAGGAGCCTGGGCGGAGAGCCTGTGTTCCCATGAGTGGAGACAGCCTTGCTCTGAGTAGTGCTTTGATGGACCAGCTGAGTAGAAGCTGTGAGTGCAGTTCTCTTGAAACAAGCTCCCCATCTCCTACATGCTCTCCCTGTCGGCACCTGAGCCCCAGAGGTGGCCGTAACCCACACATGCATACTCTCTTCCGCATCCCACGCCATCTCTGGGCCTCCAGCAGCCCTGCTCACAGCCAGCTCAGCGTCCCCTCCCCTGATGCAGGAACTCAGCTTTGTCATGGGAACGGGGTCCAGCACTCAGCTCCCTCCTTGCTTCTACCCTCACACTCCCAATGCTGAGGCTCCTCCTCCTATTCCTCGGAGGCCCCTCTGCTGCCCTACTTTAGCCTCCCACCTCTGCCACCACTCCGTCTTCCCAACGACCCCCTGGAGCCCCGTTCCCAAGATTTAATGACGTGCTCCTCCATCCGTCCCAGGCCCAGCCGCTTACTTACTCTCCACGGCAAGAGTGACGGGCTGGCTGGTCTTGTTATCCCCGTTCTTGTCATTAACAGCCTGCACGTAGTAGCGGCCTGCGTCAGGAGCCACTGTTGACAGGATGACGAGGGTGTTCTCCAGGGTGATGGCTCTGCGAAGAGGAAAAGGATCTGTCTGACAGGGGCCCAGGGGCTCTGACCATCGGAGGATGGGCGTGGGGACAAGAAGCTGGTGGCCCCCGGAGCCCCTCCTCCAGCCCAGCTCCCAGGACCACTGACTGCCTCAACTTCAGCATGCTCTGTTTGCCGAGAATCCCAACATGCTGCCAGGGCTGGGGTCAGACCCAAACCCAGCATGTGCACATAGGTCCGAGACCGTCCCCGTTGAAGCTTCCCAGCCCCCACCCCACACCTGGCCCCGGGCGTCCGAGCCCCCACGGCCTTCCATCCTCTCCCACATCACACCTTCAATGCTGAGTGTGACCCTCTACACCAGGAGGGTCCAGCGCCAAAGAAATCCATTCAATGGAATGAATGAACGAGGAACGGATGATGAGCAATGATCATGAATTTAGAAATGAAGAGGATCATTCCAGAATCAATGCCTTAACCTAATTCTACGTTTGTTGGGATTGATTCCAAAGCCATAGGTGGCCTGTAACACCGATGACGGGGGTTCCTCTGTCCCCCAGCCCCCTCTCAGGGTGTCAGGTGCTCCCTTCCCGAAGCTGGTCAACAAGGATGGAGACTGGCTGTGGGCTGAGGGAGCAGGAGGAAGGAGGCCAGCTGGGCGGTGGGGTGCAGGTCCCCTCTGCTGGGGTCCCACCATGCAGCCCCGCAGCACCTGGTCTGTAGGCAGGGAAAGGGGCCGGTCCAGGCGGGAAGCTGAGGACCCCATCTGATGCGGGGGAGACAGCCCCAGGAGCGCTGCCCACGCCCGCTCTGCCCGGCTCCCCCTCTCACCCATTCTCTCGATGACAAACAAAACCATTAGTTTGTCAAGTCTATCTCGGATTTTAATGTGATGTGCCCGAGACAGCTGTTAAACATCCTTAATGTTAGTTTAACAAGGACAGACCCAGTTGAATTCTTTTCAAATTTTCCCATTAGGTGAATGTTACAGAGTTTTAAACAGGCTCTCAAATAAACATCCCCGCTGATGCCTCTCTAGCTGGGCTGTGCTGGTGTCCCCTCTTTCCTGGTTTTGGGGGGGGTTCATGGGCTGAGTCTCACACCGTCAGTGGAGCTCTGGGAAGTAGGAAGGGAAAGCCCTCTCCCCCCAATTCTTGGGTACCCTAATGATATTTTTTGTTTTTTTCTGGAGGAAAACCCCTCTCCAGCTAATGAGCTGATGGAAAGTAAGATAAAGCCAGGCTAAAATATTTTAAAAGTGACAAGCTGGGACAGGAACAGGGACCGTTTCCCTACAAGGAAGTCTCCTGCAGAGGTCCTCGTCCTTTAGTGCAGCTTGTGGGGCAGGCCAGGGTCAGGGAGGAAGGCTGGGCCATGTCAAGGGCCGGGCGCAGCTCTGGAATGAGCTCTGGCCACAGCCTCTAAGGAGCACACATCCTCCTCCATGCTGAGCCTCAGTCTCCACATCTGTGAAGGGGGTAGAAGAAATGCTTGTGAAGATCCCTCCCAGCCCTGAGGTTGAGGGATTCTGATTCCTGCCGCTGCTTCGGTCCTATCTGCATCTGGCCTGAGGCTGTCACCCTCCCTCTCCTGCAGCCCTCACCTGGCCCACAGTCCAAGGTCAGGACTAATGTGATGGGCAGCAGTGCACCTGGACCACTTGACGGGAGCTCCCCACCCTCTCCAACACGGCGGCCCTGGACAAGCCGGCTGAATGAAGTCTCTGGAGGGTGGGCACACTGGGCATGGCCGGGCCCCACTCCCCAGGGCACCTGCCTGCCCTGAACCCCCTCTTGCCTCCAGGGAGGGTTCCCATCTCCAGTGCTTTCTCTCCTTAACCAGGAAGAGACCACCTCATCCCCCAACCCCTCCTTTTGCTCTATTTTATCCACATTATGACGGATCCTTCTAGGTCAGTGGTTCTCAACCGGGGGGTGCGGGGGAGGGGGGCTTCACCCTCCAGGGGACATTTGATAATGTCTGGACAAGTGTTAGTATCACAGCTGTGGGGCTGTGATAGGAACTAGTGGGCAGAGGTCAGGGATGTTGCTAAGTGTCCTACAAAGCACCGGACAGCCCGCACAATGATTTATCGGGCCCCAAGCGTGGACTGTGCCGTGGTGGAGATGCCCTGTCCTGGGTGAGATGGCATAGTGGGTGGCAGTTCATCCATGTAAGCAGCTGGGAAGCCAGGTGGGGCAGCGGGGCTGGGCTGGTGGGATATGGCAGAAGGTATGTGCACCATCTCCAGGCTCAGACCCTAAGGACCCCCTGTGCAACTCCTAGGTTCTCCCCTCTGTCAGAGCTGGGCAACTCTGAAGCCCAGGGTTGAGGACGGCAGAGCTCCTACCAGCCAGGGCCCCCGGATGACTGTGGAGGAGCGTCCTTCCCCTCCCTCGCCTCTGCTGGGACTTTAAATGAGCAAAAAAAAAAAAAAAAAAAAAAAATACACTTCTCCGGTGCTAAGTCCCTGGCGTTTGGGGGTCTTGTCTGTAACCGCAGCTGGTGTTGCCTTAACTTGCGCTAGAGGCAAGGAGAACACTCTGGACTGGGGCCCTCAGGACCAGGGATGGAGCTCCGAATGTGGCAGAGGGACTTCGAAGCCCTCATGGCCTTTGACCAGCCCTCCCTCTGCCCTCAGCAGGTGGTTACGGAAGGTCCCTGGACTTCCGGCCTTCTGCAGGATGACCACCCCTTCGATCGATGGTTCTGGAATGACCCTGTACCTCACTTCCCAAGCGCACAGAGCTGTTTCTGGCACTCAGAAGGGCTTCTGGCCTGCTGCACCCCAGATTCACCCACTCTGAAAGAAGCTGCTGGAATGCTCTCGGGGCACGGAGGTCAGGGTTCAACTCTTGGACAGGGGCGGGGGTACATTTTCCAGCCACACTCTTCGGGCTCCAATTGACTAGATCTTTCCCACTTCTCTCATTGGCCCAGCTCCCACCCCACCTTCCATCCATTCCTATTAAGCCAGCCCTTTTTTCCCCTTGGGTCAACGGGGGCCCAATTGATAATTTAATTAAGAATAAAAGAAATCATCCTAGAACCTGCCCAAAGCCCCCAGCATGTGTCTTTGTTGGGCAGCTTGTCTCCTTTTCAACAGCGAGCCCCAGGGCCACGGCAAAGTGTGGCTAATCAGCGTCCCTGCCCCGGCAGTGAGAACAGCCTTGTGGAGATAGCGCGCCCCCATCGGCGCCCCGCACGCCCCTCCGGCTGATAGCGCTCAGCAGATACGTATCTCTGGCAAACAGACGCCGGAGAATTTGCTTCCAGGGACCTTTCCTCTCAGCCATGAATATTAATCTGCTGTAATTGCGGAGATACAATCTCCACAGCCTTGTCTCATGTGTTTGGCTGGAGTGTTGGAGCGGGTGGGAAGGCGGCGGGTGTGACCACGAAGGCGGGCATGTGTCTGTACGCCAAGATCATTCTGTCCCGGTGCCAGAGGCTGTTGGCAATGGAAAGGGGGTGAGGACAGAGGGCGGGAGTGAGAAAAGGGGGTGGCAAGGGGTGTTAGGCGAGGGGTGATGCAAGTGAGGGTGGAGAGAGGTTCTCATCCCCCACAGCGAACACGGTAGAGACGCGTCCACGAGCCCTCCTGCAGCCGCGGCACCTGCTGTGAACTGTCATGGAGCTGCTCTTGCCTCTGAGTCTGGATGGGGCCTTAGCATCCTTCTCAACACAGTATTCCAGGCAGCCTCTGCCAACCAACTGGCCTGCAGGCTGCCATCATGGATATACCGGGAGCTGCGTGATAACCTCGGAGAAGGGAGTTAGGGAGGGCTCAGGACTCACCTGTCTCAGTACCTGTGTGGGGGAGCACCCCCCCTTCTGCAGTTCAGCCTGTCTGTGTTAATGGTAAACCATGCGCTGCTGGCTTTACTGACCCTTAATGAGGCGCGAGGAAGCCTGAGCCGACTCATACAGCATGAGCCTGTCCACCTGTTAACCTGTGGGGGAGGGGGGGGCGACTCCAATCCTTCCCTGGCTCTGTAGCCACACCCTTTGCCATGTGACTTCGCAGCTCTTCTCACTCAAGAGACAGAGTTCATCCCCTGCTTCTGGAGGCTGAGTTCTACCACGTGACTCGCTTTGAGCATCGGGATGTTGGCAGAGGCTTGGCAGATCCATGTTTCTGCTTCCTTCCTGCTCCTCTGCAATGGCCAGAAGAAGCTGGGGCTAGCTGGCTGGGGGATGGGACATGCGGAGCAGAGTCCCCCCGCTAAGCTAACCCGTCAATAGCCAGCCGACCCCAGGCAAATCAGAGAGCCCAGCCAAGGTCCCGATCTGCACATTCATATGACACATAAATGCTTACTGCTTCTGGTCCCTGGGACTTTTTGTTATGCAGCATTTCTGTATCTGTGGGTAACGGATATCGTCTAGGACAGTGGTTCTCAATTGTGTCTGCATGTCAGAGTCACTGCGGAGCTTTAACCGCCCCCCCAAGTGCCAGGGTACACCCCATTTCAACAAACTCAGAATGTGCAGGGGGGAGGATCTAAAGATCAATGCATTTTAAATTGTCCAAACGATTTTAACAGGTAGTCAGGTTGCGAATCACTGTACCAGGACCAATTCTCTATGACAGCAATCACTTTATCCTTCTTCTCTCCTTGTCTGTGTCCCTGTTGGCACATAATTTCCACATAAGACAGAATTAAGGACCCTGACTCTGGAGTCGCCCAGGCTGGAACCAGCTGTGTGAGACTGGGCAACGTGGTTCAACTCTGGGGGTGGGGGGGGGGGCTCTACCGTCCAGAAAGTGGAGACAAAACCAGCCCCCTCATGGGACTATTGTGAGGGTCGTTCCTCCAATGGCCGCTATTTGAGTGTGTGCTCTGGGGATTGAAAGGGGAACGAGACAGAGCATCTCTCGCGTGGAGGTGCACACCCATCGCAGAGGAGAGGATGATGTGGGCAGTGTGCTTAGCCCAGGCTCGAGGCCACAGCGGCCACTCAGGGAATGACAGCTGCTGTTCGTGCCGGGACGTTACCATGTTATTCTTGTGAGGCCTCTCTCACCCCAGGGGCAAGAACTGTCCATCTTGGCTCCCGCTTCCCTCAGAGACCAGGATGGGCCCCGCCCACAGCTGACCTGTGGCCTGAGGGGACCAGGACAAAGGTGGTCTTTCTTGTTTTCTGGGGAGTGGGGTTGAGGGGGGAGAGCTGGAGTCCAAAAGGAGAGAGCTGGGGCTGGCTCCAGACCCCGAGGCAGGATCGGGAGGGCCGGGAGCATCCCTGGAGGAAATGCTCTGCCCCTCGCCCTCTGTGAGGTGTTGGCTCCATGGCTCCTGCCCACAAGCCCGGCTGCCACAACCCACGCCCTGGGCCACACAGAGGGGTCCCTGTTAATGCTGAAAGGGCCATGTGTTTCTCTCCCTGCCGGGCCTCCCCGGCTTCCCCTCCTCCAAAACACACATAGCCACACCCTCACCCCACACGGGAAACAGCAGGGTGGCCACCCTGCCGGGGACATGCCAGCGCCCTCCCACGGATGGGGATGGCTTCTGTCACTGCCTGTTGTGGGTTTCAGTGCTTTGGGAGGCAGCTGAGAGTGGGGCCGACGCCCTGGGGCTCCCCAGGAACGCCACCGAGCTGCTGTGTCCCCAAGTCTTCACATGCGTGTTCCCAAAAAGCCCCTCCTTGTTGGCCACCCTTCTCTTGTCATCCGGGAGGTCCCAGATCCCCTCTCCCACAGGGCGAGCCCCCTGCGTCCCCCTCCAGAGCAGGGCCTCACATGCGGCTGCTGGGCGGGATCTTGCGGCCGTCCCGGAACCAGGTCACCTGTGGCCGTGGGAAGCTGGCGATGCGTGGGGCGCGGATTACAGCTGCTTCTCCATGGGAGACACTCTGGTGCTTCTCGCCTTCCTCAAAGCTGCCCATGTCTGTGGGAGGGAAGAGGGTACGTGTGGGTCAGACTGCCCAGATCCCGTGCTGGGAGTGGTGGTGGCAGGATGGCCGTGGGGAAGGAGGCCGCTGGGCTCAGACCACCCACCCGACCCCATCACCCCACCCTCTAAGCCCATCATTATGACATGCCCTGCTTTGTGCTTTGGGGGTTTACATCCATACATCCATGAACCAATCGATTCATCCAGCAACCACGAAGAGGTTGGTCATTATTTCACACATTTTACAAAGGGAAAAACTGCCCAAACAGGCTCCGAGAGGTTCCTTGACTTGTCCAAGGGCATGTGGCTAGGAAGGGGGTAGAGCCAGGATTTGAACTCAGATCTGAGTCTGGAGTCTGGAGGGCACTCCCTGTAGGGCAGTCGGGGTTTCAGCGTGAGGAGAAGGGCACATCTTGGGGCTGGTTTCCTAGGTTCTTGGTGGAGGCAAGGTTGGGTACACTGGGGAGGGTGGGGTCTTGGATGCTCATAGAGTATGGATATGATTTTCCTCCTCTGCCTTGGGTGGGAAGCGTATGAGGCTGCATGCACGTGTGAATGGAAACACCATATTGCTCTTTTAAAAACATGCCTACCCTGCTGGCAGATAAGGAGGGGAACATTTGTCCCGGCTCTGCTATGCCGGCCCGGAGGGGAAGAGAGCAGCAGAGATGCAGGCAGGAAACTTCTGGTGGCCCACCTGCCGGCTGGAATCGGGGTGGGGTTTGATTCTAGTAGCAGAGGGTTACAACGGGGCACGGGAAGGGGTCTGCGCTGAACGTCATGACTTTTGAACATTAATGTACATCCTTGCTACTCAAAGGGTGGTCCATAGGCCAGCAGCATGGGCATCACCTGGGAGCCGGTTAGAAATACAGAGTCTCAAGCCCCACCCCGACCTACTGAATCAGAACCTGCATCTTCACCAGACCCCCAGTGAAGGGTGCCCATATTCAAGTGTGACAAGCATCACTGTCCCCAACTTGGCCACATACCAGTTAGAAAAAGTGCTGATGCTAAGTTCAAGAACTCACCTGCAGACTTCTGTTTCCACCGGTATGGGGTGTGTGAGCTGGCCATCAGCATTCCCATGTGCAATCATGTTCCGACCACCGAAAACTGAGCTGCATGTCCCCACTGCCCACTGTCCCCTCCCTGGCCAAGGCGGCCACGTCCCAAGCCACCTGGTCTCCTGCTGCTTTCACTGTTATTTCTCAACCCCTTGAATATCGCTGCCTCTTCTCTCTTTCCTTCAACCAGGCATCCCCCAGCCTGGCTAAACCTCAGAATCCCCCGAAAGGGTGGGCAGGACTCAGATGTGGGTATTTCTAAAGCTGCTCAGGTAGTTCCAACATGAGCCAAGGTGGAGAATGACCGTCTGGGCTCAAGCTAGCAGCTCATAGTACTTTGGTGGGTCTCAGAATCCCCTGGGAACTCGGTAAGCCCATAGATTTGTTCCCATCCTTTGCTCCTCCCCAGGGCATGGAAAGGCCCTGCTTTGATGCACCTGGATCTCTGAGTTCTTGATTCACTCTCTCTAGGACACTGCTGCATGCCAAAGTTTGAGAACCACGGGCCTATCCTCTCTTTTTCCAAAGTCCTGGGTTCTGTTCTCCTCCTGGCCCCACTACCCCCTGGGAGGCCTCCCTTCATCTAAAGGTTTTGACCACAGTCTCTCTACAAAGACTCTCATATCTGCTCTGGCTCTTCTCTGAGCTCCAACACCCCAAACTCGATTTCCAACAGAAATGTTGGCATTTCTTACCTCCTTCTTGCTTTCTTCTGTCAATAGCTTCCACCTGCACCTGCCTGCAAATAGCTCCCGCTTGCACCTGCCCTGGAGCCTTTTGTGGTGCTTTGCTTCCCTTCCCTGTACCCAGAAAGTCCTTTGACTCTTCCTCTGGTATAGCTCTCTCATTTACCAAGCCCCCCGACCCTAGTTCCCACTGGCCCACCACCAAGCGAACCCCGTTACTCCAGCCTCTCTGACCACCCCCCAACAGGGTCTCCATAGGCTCCCCCCCACCCATCATCTCACACTCTTCCTAATTAATTTTTTCTGGACATATGGCTGACTTGCTCAGAAACTTTGGGATCTCCTCATTGTCCCAGGAAAGTCTAAATCCCCTTGCTTGATTCAAGATCCCTCCCTAATCTGACCCCAATCAACCTTTCCCGTCTTAACGCCCACACCACATCATGTGCCCTCCTGCACGCTGAATTACATCCTGCTTCCCATCTCAGGCCTGTCCTTGTGTGGGGCCCCTTCCTAGAAAGTCTCCAGAACAAGCCATGATTCACCAAGGTGCCATGATTCAACAGCATCTCAGAGGGATCCAGCCAATTAAGGATCTCAAGAAAGAGAATGTGCTCTTGGCATCCTTGTTCTACATTTGGTAGGCAGTAAATGTAATGGTAATGGCTTTGGAGTCAACTCTGAGACTTGAGTTCAAATCCTACTTCTGTCATTTATTAGGCATGACCTTGGGCAAAATTTTGACCTTGCTGAGCTTTAATTTCCTCTTCTGTAAAATGGAGTTATGAAGAGTATGTTCCTCATAGGTTGTAGTTAGGATTCGGTGAGATACTACATGTGTGTGTGTCAGGATCTATCTTTCCACAGACAGCTGCATTAATATTTATCTCCCACCCAACATGCCCTTCTTATGAATGTGCTGGCAGTGATGGTGTGTAACTTTCAAGGCTAGCTCATCAAAAGGATGCAGCTTCCCCTTCGATCCATCTCTCTGTCCAGACACATCTACTTGGAATCCAGCCACCATGTTGTAAGGAAGCTCAATCTGGCCCACACAGACATGGGAAGGGTGCATGAAAGGAGGAGCTGAGGTCCCCAGAGGACAGCCAGCACCCACACTGGACATGTGAATTGATGTGTGCCTCGACGCCTCACATAATTTCAGTCCCCAGCCTTTAAGTCTTCCAGCGGAGACCTCAGTCATATGGAGTGGAGATGAGCCATCCCTACTGTGCCTTGTCTAGATCCAAGGCTCACCTACTCGGTGAGCCTAATAAATGATTGCTATACACCACTATGCTTTGGGGTAATCTGTTATGCAGACACAGAAACTGGAAGAATATATTAAAGTGCTAAAAATTATATCTAATATTTGTAGTATTAAAATATTAGAATCGTATACATTTTTCACAGCTTAGCTGAAACATCGACCTCTTCAGCAAAGATTACCCCATGCCACCAAACAGAATTAAAGAACAGAGATTGCTGCACGCTGACGCTCCATTGGATTTCTTCCTAGGTGGACTTCACATGCATGTAATCCTCATGCTACCACGACTAGCTTGACTCTAATAAATACACATTTTTACTTATTTATTAGTTTCCATTACTTGGCTCTGTCTATAAAACATTATGTCAATAAATCACATTGATTTCAGTTCTCACAATAATTTTATCTATTTAAAAAACTTTTCACAGAACTCTGAAGATATATTTGAACAATTTAAAGCAATTTCATGGTAATAGTGTTTCTTTCTCCCCTCTTGAGTTTTATTAGCTCCATTTCGTCAGTGAGGAAATTAAAGCTCATGGAGATAGAGTGGCTTATCCAATGTTAAGCAGTCAGGGCTGGGCAGGGCCAGCATTCAAATCTGCCCCCCCCGCCCCCTGCATTTCCTCTCTGCTTCTTTCATAACTCATCCCCTACATTAACGTGCTTCACACACATTCTTTATCTCTCCCTACCATACTGTAAGCTTCAAGAGGCAGTTGCGTTCATCAGCAAGTCCCTACAAGGCACCTAGCCCTGGACTCTGCACACAGTAGGTTCCTTCTAAATTCACCCAATGCCATCGTGCAATGACTCTTACTGAGCCCCTACTGTGGGATGGATGAATGGAGGGTTGGAGGAAGAGAGGAAGAGATGAATGGATGGAGAAGGAGGGGATGGATGGAGGAAAGGCGGGCAGGAGGATGAAATGACTATACACGGGTGCAGGTATGTATATATGAACGGTGAGAGGGATGGAAGGAAGGGCACAGCTGGTCTTGGTCCAAGTTTTGCAGCTGATGTTCTCCTCCACGTTTCCATCCCACAGTCTCCCTGCCTCACCATGGCTCTCAGGCCCCCCAGAACCCTCCCAGTCTCTCCACTGCACTGAGTCAAGTGGGCTTCTGGGACCTGCTCAAGGAGCCCCCAGCTCTGCTCACGGGCCCCAAGGCACAGGCGTGCACACACTGAACAGCAGTAGCAAGGGGCCAAGGGGGCGTCCACTCAGCTGGTCAGTGCAAAAGGCGAGGCTAGAAGGAGGGAGGCCACACACTGGCAGAGCCTGGGGAGACAGGAACCCTGGGAAAACTCAAGCACACTAAGGCGGAAACAGATAAGGGTGTTCGCTTATTTCGCTCCCCGAGGCACACACTTGTTAACACACCATGTTATGCCTGCAGCGCTGATCTACCTTTCCCAACGAATTCCCCGAAGAGCAAAGAAATGTAAGCCTGGGGCACAGCTGGAAGTGGCCTCCAAATTCCTGATGTCTTTGTTACATCTTAAAAGGTCTTGTGAAGTATACATCCCACTTCAGAATACACTCATTGCTTTTATTTATTTCTAAAACATTTTTTTAAATCATGAAATACGTCATGCATACAAAAGAATGAATATAATTATATGTACACTTTACAGAAGACTAGAACACTCCCATACCCACCACCCAGCTTAGGGAACAGAACATTAACAAACCTGCCCCCTCCCCCCAAGGTGTCCCCCACCCCAGGCATTCCCCCCTCCCCCACCGAGGTAACTGTTGCCCCAAATGCTGTGGCAATCATGCATGGCTTTCCCCCCAAGTTTTGCCACACAGAGATGCATCCCTAAACAATTTAGGGTTAATATAGTTTGGTTCCAAGCCCTTATATGCCTGGAATTATTTTGTATGTCGTTTACCGTGATTTGGGTTTTTTTTTGGTGCTTTTTTTTTTGGAGCTCCAGCTATGTGCTTACACTTAGTTCAGTCATTGTCACGGCTGCCTGGGTGTCCACATGATGAGGTAACACAGTGCACCTGCAAGTTGGGTCTGTTTCCAGCGTTTTGCTGTCCTGCTAAGAACAGTCTCATGCAGATCTTCTGGGGCACAGGGTTAAGACAGTCTCTAGAACATGAGCCTAAGCATGGAACTGCTGGGTCGCAGGGTGTGCACACATTAATTTTACGAGATAATGCCAAACTGTTTCCAAATCTGCACCAATTTACCACTTCACACTCCCGCCAGCACTGATGGGAGTTTCTGGCAACTCTTGGTCTTGCCAGACTCGTTGTTTTTTGCCAGTCTGGTGGACATGAGATGGTGTTTCATTGTGGTTTTGTTTATTAGAGAAACAGTGCTTTCTCCCTCCAATCAGATCGTACGATGCCTCTTCCCCCACCAGGCATATTTATTTCCACTGCACTGTGAGTAACATCAAAAGTGCCGACCACTTCTTGAATGCTACCATCTGTCCCTACTGCCCCACTTCCTCAGCTACATCTCCTTCCACTCTCTCCTTCCCTCACTCTGCTCCAGCTACCCTGGCCTCAGACACCCAAGCCTACCACAGGGCCTTTGCACTTGCTGTTCCCTGGCTGGAAAGACCTTATCCCTTTGTGTGACTCATCCTCTTGCTTCCTTTGAGACTCTGCTCAATGTCTCCTCCCCAGGTGGCCTCTCTCAGCCACTATATCAAATAGGACCCCTGCCCCAGCCTCCATCCCTCTTATCTTGGCTTCATTTTTCCTTAGAGCACTTTATTTTTCTCCATGGGCCTCCTATGTTCTGCATTCTATCATATATTCACCTTTTAACTTTTATGGCACCCTACTACTTTCCTGAGGGCAGGAACAGGTGTCCCCGTTTTGTCGCCTGTGTCCTTACCGCCTAGAACAGAGCTCAGCACGCAGCGGGCCTACAACAATAGTTGCTGCACGAGCGAATGAAACAGTCAGGCAAAAAGACACGATCATGTTCTCTAGAACTGTAGATGGCCCCTAAATAGTCCACATTCAATGCTCACACTCAGGTTAAGAATTAAGAAAAACGGGCCCATTGGTGGCATCTTGGGCGTCAGTCCCAGCAACAGGCTCGATGCCCTCATGTCCCATCTTTTTTTTTTTTTTAAGATTTTATTTATTTATTTGACACAGAGAGAGACAGTGAGAGAGGGAACACAAGCAGGGGGAGTGGGAGAGGGAGAAGTAGGCTTCCCGCCAAGCAGGGAACACAATGTGGGGATCCCAGGACCCTGGGATCATGACCTGAGCAGAAGGCAGACGCTTAACGACTGAGCCACCCAGACACCCCATCTTCATGTCCCATCTTGTACAGGTGGCTTCCACACGGGGCAGGGACCCTTTGCCCTGTGGCCTATGGGTGGGCTTGCTGCCCCCAGAATGTGGATGTGGACAGCCGGGAAGGCTCCTTGACCCAGGAAGGCTCTCCTAAACCCCTCAGCCATTCAGCCAGCTTGCTGCAAGCCAGAAATGTATGGCAACTTTAAAGAAACAAAGAAGAGACCGGGGGTGGGGGTGGGGTGGGGAGTGCAGGCAGAAAGGGAGCTTTGGTGGCAAAGGAGGGGGGTGGACGTTTTATTGACTTCCTCTTAATTGCTGTAATTAAAAACATGTAAAGAATCTTTTTGTAACGACTTTGCCATTATCATTAGTTGTTAGCACAGCTGCCTTATTAATTTCTCGTTAGAACCCAATTCACAGTCCTCTTTGGGAAGGGGGCTGGGAGCCAGAGGTGGGTCTTGCCTGGCCCAGTCCCGGAAGGGGCCTGGAAGGGCAGCATCACTGGGAACCGGCTGCCTGGAGCCCCCAGGGCAAAGCCTTCTGCCCCCCCACCCCGGGATGCAGAAACCCACCAGGAGAGATGGAGGGGTCCAGAGAAGCAGCCATTGCCTTCCCATCCTTAGACCTGTGGGCATCTGTGTGACTGTACAAGAGACAGGTGGCCAGACAGACAGATGCAGGAGGTCTGCAGGGCACACAGCGGGGAGAGCCCCTGGACTGGGACTGGGTGAGCAAGATGGAACGTTTATGGAGACGCTGCTATCGGCGTCCTGTGAGTGCACGTTGAGTACCTGAGGGGGAGTGCCTCCTTCAATTTTGCATCCTCCATGCCTCACTTGCCTTACCCTAGCCCCAGCTCCGGAGAGCAGACATGGTGGCTAGGCCAGAGTGAGAAAGGTGAGTTTATTCCAGGACGCAGAGGGGAGAGGAAGCAAAAGCACAGAGAAGTTAAGCAACTTGCCCAAGGTCACACAGGTAGGGGGAGGTGAGCCTGAATTTGAATGGGAGGGGGGTGGGGGGGACGGTTCATGGCTAGACCCTACAGTGTCCTGACAGCGAGGCAGGAGAAGGTGGAAGGTAGAAATGCTGGCTGTGGGACCTTGGGCTGTCCTCTACCTTCTCTGAGGCTCAATTTCCCCATCTCGAGATGTGGTTTGTACCACATGCCTTCCTGCCTCTCAGACTTGTCCTGGGAACCCACGGAGGAAAGACAGGCACACAATTACACTGAAGGAGGGATCCTTCTGGAGGCTCTGCCATATCTCCTTTGGCATCTCCTGAGGGAATCTGCGTCTGTTCCAAAAGGTCTTGGGGCACGTGCTCACCTTTCCAGGAGGATGGAGGCCATACTTCTTCCTTTGTCTGCCCCCCTCCCACCCCCCCGCACGCATACACCAGGTGCCCAGAGTCCTAAGCTACTCAGTGCCGAGGCTGGAGCTGGAAGCCACACTTCCTGAGCCCCCTTCCCCGCCATGGCATGGCCATGTTTTAGGCACAAAAGAACCCAGGAATTACTTGTAAGCATTTTCATCTGCTCGCCTCTGCTGACAGCCAAGAAGAGCACGTCACCCCCACCCCGTGGTGGGAGATGGCGTTCATCCTAGGTAGACACAGCATCCGTTTGCGGCGTTATCTGGACATGGGACAGTCCAGTCCAGAGCACCCACCGGGTTCCCTGGGAACCCTGACCTCAGCAGCTAACCCCCTCTCTCCCCACCCCCGCCCCATTTTGATTTTTCTATTCCTGACCTTAGATGGCAGTGTGGCAAGGGGGGTGTTTTGGAATCGGGCAGCTGTGGGTTCAACTCCTGCTCTGGTACTTCATCACTGTGTGACTTAGGCAGCCTTGTGGGATAAGGACGGGAGAGAATGGTGCGCACTGCCCAGCAACAGGTGGGAAAGAGCGAGGTGGGTGGGGGTGGTTTTGCTAGGTCCCCCTTTCCCCAAACCCAGGATCCTGGAAGGTGTTTTGAGGGGTTGGGGGACAGGTTGGACAGCAAATTCTTCAACTTCCATAACTAGAGAGAGAGAGACCCCCTCAGATGAGACAAGTGTGTCCAGCAAGGGAGGGGATGGGGAGGTGAGTTTCCCTTCTCCATCCCGCCATGGCCACCGGAGTGGGCTGAAACCATCATTAACTTGTCAGGATGAGTGTTTTTCTCAGCTGCCCACTGAAGTCCCAGGGCTCCCCTCTGTCCTCTGGCTTGAGGTCCAGAGGGCTGCAAGTAGTGACTTCTCCTTTCGGATGCTATGGAGCAAGGCGTCTCGGTGCGGTTTGAGGAGCGGTTCTCAGGGCTGGCCTGGGGGCTGCAGCTGGTGGTCAGGAATGGGGTGAACCTGGGCCTCCCCACTGCGTTCGGTCCTTCGGGCCCTTCCAGGTACGCCCCTGCTCTCTGCCAGGGACCACCTGTAGCCACATGGGCACAGCTAAGCAGCAGCCCCATAGAACCTGGTGGCAGTGATGGTTGTGACCATGTCCAGAGGCTCCTGAAGCCCGGGCTGACACGTGGCTTTGAGGGGGTAGGGACGCCCCTGTGAGAGGCAGGTGAGGGGCAGACACTGGGCTGACTGCAAGGCCTAGGTGTGACTGTCAGCTCACTGCTCTGCATTTGGCCAGAACAGTGTGTGCCAGGAGCCCTTCCGTTCTGTGGCCTGTTTCTTCTGGCCTTAGCATGATGCTACAGAATATTAATTGCAGCAGTAACTATCACTGACTGGGCAGGCACTGGCTAGGTGCGTTGGGCACATGAGCTCAAGGAATTCTCTGGACGAGCCTAGACTGTCGGGGACATTGTGTCCTGGATGGCATTTCCAACTGCATGCACACCGACATACACACCTATGTTACCACCAGCGCCAAGGTGAGCAAAGAAGGCAGACCAACCTAGGCATGCACATTTGCATGCATACAAGCACACACATCTATGGATACGTGCATACGCACACACGTGCACACGTGTTCTCTCCCACATGCGGGGGACAAAGCAGCAGACTGATGCACACACACACACTCGCACACACGCGCATGAACCCACACTCACGCACGCACACTTGCACGCACACGGGCATACGCATGCACGCACAGTCTCTGGAGGCTGGCCCGTGGCTCTGCCCCTGCCCCGCGGGACTCTGGGCACTGGCTAAATGAAGCTCCCCGGGAGCTCTCCAGCCGCTTACAGTGCCCTGATCCATCATTTTAATTCAGGGCTTTTCTGCTCCTCTGAGTGAGCTGAGTTGCCTTTAGTGCTGATTTATGGAGACAATCCGTCCTCCACTTTTGATTACAGTTGTTTTCCATAATTATTATCAACACTCTTTGCCTCGCTTGAGGTTTCCTTTTAGATATCTCTCCCCTACTTCTGTTCAAGTAGCAAGCTCTCTCCTGTGCTAATTCAGAGGCGAGCCCCTGTAGGCTCTGGATGAGAAGGTGTCTTTTTTTTTTTTTTCCTTAAATTTCAAGGCTCACTAAAGCTTTCCACACTCCCATGTCCCACTGTGCCACCTTGGACCTCTGCCCCTGGAAGAACCCAGAATGAAACAGCCCGTAATGAGGTTCATTTCTAGCACACAGCAGCTATTTTAGGATGGGAGGCAGGACTGAGAAGGGGATGCTGAGTCTCAGGGGGAGGGTGTTGATTGGTGCTCTGGGGCCCTGGCCCCTGAGATGCACTTGAGATCTTCTGAAGCTGCCTTCCCTCCTTCCATTTGAGAAAGTCCTTCCGGGGACTGGGGGAGGGACTTACAGGGGCCTACACTTAACTGTCTGCTCACCTGGCTCCTCCAGGAACCCAGACTCGTCATCCCCGCCCCTCCCTCTTAGGGTCATGGTGCCACCATGAGGCATCTCCCAACGACTCCGCGGATCAGGGGACCCGCTTGCTGTTACTGCTCCAGCACTGAGCAAGTTGGAGGATGGAAAGGTTAAGGTCATGGGGGCACCAGGAAGTCTGCGGAGAAGAGTGTCATAGCTGGAGAGATTCAGGTGGGCCATCATGAAGACCCCCAAGTGTGAGGCCCAGCCAACCCCAGAGGAGGCCCTTGAACCGGGTGATAGGGCCCCCTTTTAAAAGAGAAGCAGCTGGAGCGAAATAAGTCAAACAGAGAAAGACATGTATCATATGACCTCACTGATATGAGGAATTCTTAATCGCAGGAAACAAACTGAGGGTTGCTGGAGTGGGGGGTGGGGTGGGAGGGATGGGGTGACTGGGTGATACACACTGGGGAGGGTATGTGCTTTGGTAAGCGCTGTGAATTGTGCAAGACTGTTGAATCTCAGATCTGTACCTCTGAAACAAATAATGCAATATATGTTAAGAAAAAAAAAAGAAGAAGGTAGCGGGAGGGGAAGAATGAAGCAGGGGAAATCGGAGGGGTAGACGAACCATGAGAGACGAGGGACTCTGAAAAACAAACTGAGGGTTCTAGAGGGGAGGGGGGTGAGAGGATGGGTTAGCCTGGTGGTGGGTATTGAGGAGGGCACATTCTGCATGGAGCACTGGGTGTTATGCACAAACAATGAATCATGGAACACTACATCTAAAACTAATGATGATGTAATATAGGGGATTAACATAAGAATAAAAAAAATAAAATTTAAAAAAAAAAAAAAGAGAAGCAGCTGGTCCCATGGAAAGAGTGCTGACCTCTGAGCTGGCAGATGCGTGTGTCACTTATCAGCGGTGTAGCCTTGAGAGCACCTGTCCACCACAAAACGAGGGCACTCCCGTGATAGGCAGAAAGGGCCACCGTCAGCACCCAATGAGCATGGAAGGCTACGGGTGGGATTTGGCTCTGCCCAGAGCACGGCGGTGGGTGGGAACCCTGCAGACCCTCTCCCGCTGCACAGACCCTCCTTGCCCCCAAGTCGCCCATCGTCCTACTCACAGGCCACCTGGACCTCGGTTTGTCGCTGCAGCAGGGCGCCCATCCGGTTCCGCACGATGCAGCGGTAGAAGCCTGCGTGAGTGCGGTCCAGGCTGGTGATCATGTACCTGGGGTGCAGACGAGAGAGCCAGTGAGCAAGGCAGGCAGGTGCAGGGATGCACATGTCAGACTGGGATCAGAGGGCGAAGGTGGCCAGGTCACCCTCTTCCTGAATGGAGAGCACCAGGGAGTTCTGGATTCTCTGGCCACGTCTTGGAGTCACAGGAAGGTCCCTATCAATAGACATATCCCTCCCAAGGGCAACCAGGCTTTAGCTCAGGTGCCTAGGGAGTAGCCTGCATTTTCCCGCGGATGGGAAGTGCTATGCCTGAGCCCTTGACCCTGGCTGTGACCAGGCCTCCTCTGCTGGTCCTCTGCTGGAGGTTGCTGTCTTCCCTTGCCTGCGACTCGCATGACTGGAAAAGGTGGGGGCATTCTATTTTGGCCAGGCCCAGGACTGTACTGTAAATATTAACTGAAATGGATGGGGGTGGCAGAGGCAGGAATGTTCACATGCTTCCCCAAATGCTTTGCATCATCTCACCCTTAACATTCGAGACAGTTCCACTGCAGCTTTATGGAGGAAAAAGGCAGAGCCTTCCGAGCAGGACAGGTTGGCTTTCTGTACATGTGGGCCCTGAGGCCAGGATGCACAAACCCGAGGAGGACGCTTGGGAGCCTGCTCTGGGAGCACGTGACTGGCCCAAAGGGCAGCAGAGTCTGGTGTTGGGGGAAAGGTAGCTGGAGAGCAGGTGTGTGGGGCACTGACCTGGCTGAGAGGCAGGGAGGAGGCTAGGCCAAATCGGGGAGAGGGGCTTCTGGCAGGTAACACACGGGCAGGTGGTGCTCTCTGGTATGGAGGGGGCTAGTTCCCCTGGTAACCCCTCTGTGATCACCTTTTCTGTCCCTGGCCAGGGGATGGCCCAGTAGGAACCTCAGAGGATCAAGGGGCTTGTGCCTAGGACATCCCCCCAATCCTTGGGTGTCCGAGGGTTTGCCCAGCTGACTTGGTGGACAAGCTCATTGCCACCTGCCTCTAGGCTATGCCAACCCTGGGACAGAGCAACCTTATTCTCAAGAGTTGCTAAGTTTTCTTTTACACAAGTTCCAGCCGGGGCTCACCACCACCACCTCCATCACCACCATCCCACCATCATCACCACCATCACCACCAACACCATCATCACCATCTCACGACCGTGAAACAACTACCACTTTCTGAGCACCAGCTATTCCTCTGGCCTGGTCTTAAGTACTTTCCCTTCATTTTTTCATTTCACACAGCAGTTCCCAGACTATTGGATATCATGGACCAGTAACACTCAAAAAAATGGGGCTTGACATAAGACTGTCAACTTTTTACTTTGCCAAGTAAGATCATTAAAACCAACCAACCAAAAAGCAAACAGAAAAACAATCTAGCTACCAAAAACTTAAAAAAGATAATATTAAAAAGTGCCAGGCAGGGAGAGAAAAATAAACAGAAATGGTCAGCATTTTATCTAAAAAGGACATTTTGAGGTCATAGAGAAATGTAACCTCAGCATAAAGGCAATTTTAACAAATTTTAAACTTAAATTTTATGCAAACCCACTACACTAGCTTCATTTTCCTTGTCATAGGTCAACGAGGGCAAACTGCTGTGGGGCTATATATGAGAGTCCTTCACATAATCCTTGGAGAGGGTACATTTATCAGCACCCCCATTTTAGAGGTGGGGAGACTGAGGTTCAGAAATGTTCCTCACTGCCAGGCAGTCTCATAGGTAGTCTCATAGGCAGGGCCAGGGTTCTACAGAGCCCACCTGACCCCAAGCTCAGCTGCTAACCAGTTAAACACCGACGTCATATTCCAAAGCGCCCCCCCTTCCGTCCTGGGACTCACAGATGCCCTGGCTCTGCAGCATGATTCAGAACCTTCTGGCTGTCCGAGCCTCTTATCTCTGCGACCGGCTGCAGTTCTTATCTGTCCCTTGCTACTGCGCACGGTGTGATGGAGGGGAGATAGCAGGCGCCCAGGCTCTGGCAAATTTCCCGTTCTCCTCCCACCCCATCCTCAAGCCCATTACCACTCTCGCTTGCCTCGGCTGCAGGGAGAGGAGATAGCTTTGGGGAAACGGTTTGGGCCTCGAAAACGATGGGGTGACCTGAGAGGAGAGATGGAAGGTAAGATTGGCTAGAACGGCTCTCTATCTTTGAAAATGGAATCAGAAAATTATTAAAAAGGTGCAGGGAGAGGAATATGAACAGAAATGGCCCCCAAAACTAACAAAAAGATGCTCAACCTCCATCACAATGAAAGGCCAATCAAAACAAGACAATGTTCACATATCAGATGCCAAAGACTTTCATGTTTGATCACATGCAGTGCTGGCCAGAGTGGGGGCAGGGAGGCGGGCCCTCAGATCAGCTGGTAGAAGTGCAGAGTGGTCCAGCCTCTGGGGCAAAATCTATCAAAATGATAATAGGTAAGCCTTTTGACCCAGAGGCTGCACGCCTGCGAGCTAGCCTCTTAGATACACTGTAATAATGTGGCAAAAAACCCCCCAAAAACAAAAAACAAAAAAAACCCCAAAACAGCAGGTGTAAGGATGCTCAAGGTGGCATTGCTTCGAATGGCAGAGATAAACATGCAACTGGAAACAACCTAAACGTCCGTCAAGAATGCAACTGGGTCAGTTACAGATGCTGCAGCCGCAGGATGAACGAGGAGCACCTGTCTGTTTGAGACAGAATGGTCTCCGAGACACACAAAGCATGGGAAGGAAGTCGAAGCTGGAGAAGGGGAGATGCTTATGGAAATAACAACACGAGGAAGGAAGAAGCCAAGCAGTATCGCGGCTGGGCGTCAGGGACCAGAGTGATAACGGACGGTTATGGCTCTCAGTAAGCTGCTGTGTACCCACACAGGCTACCAAACCCTTCGTTTGATGTTTAGTACCATGCAAATCGACCCAATAAAAATAACTTCAGTTTGTGGAACAAAAAAAAAACCAGTAAAAAAAGAGTAAATGGTATGATACCATGTGGGTAAATGAAATAGTATACACATTTGTATATATTTGCATACACAGATCACACGTATGTAAAATGTGTATATTCGCATATGATACAAGTACCTAAAATGTATATATTTGCATATATGTGATACACATACATAAAACCTCTTCCAGATGGGGATACTCGATGGATACCTGTTACCTCCCTTTCGGGAGAAGTGCTGGGTGGGGAGGGAGGGAAACGTCTACATTTTATGTCCTTCTATGCCCCAGAATTTCTTTTATCGTATGCATATATTGCTTTTATTTTAAAAATAAAATGTAAAAATGCACTTTAAGCATATAATTTAAGTATACATTATAAAACAGACACCAGGGACTCACTGGATGCGGATTTGTTTGCTGATGTCAGTGATGCGTGGTGAAATTTAAATTTTAATAAAAGCAGATTTCTGCAGAAGGCTCTATGTCTGTTTGCTTCAGCCTGGAACCCCCGGGGCCCCGGGGAAGGTCAACTGTCTGCAGGCCGGCCCCTCCCCCAAGGCCAGAAGAGGACCGCTGGCCTTGGGCCTCCCTTTGGTCCCCCTGCAGTTGAGGCCAGGCACTCCCTGGCCTGGCAAAGTGGGGTGCAGCCTCCTCTCCATCCTCCAGCCTCCCTCTCCTCCCCGCCTGGGAGACCTATTTCTGGCTGGATGGCAACATTATTTAAAGTAACAGTTCCGCCCACTGCCTTTCCTACCAGGGAAGCCCGCTTCACTCCACCCCAATTGCTGGAGTCTCCCTGCCTCCAAGGCGGGTGGACGAGGCAGCTGGCCAGCATCTCAGCTTGCAAATCTAGCGGGCTGTACGCAACCTTGATAATGATAGTAGCAGAGCTCATTATCCCTGAAATGCTCCCTTCTGGGCCCTCTGGACACACTCAGCCCACAGCTCCGTCTGCCTCACCCACCTGCGGCTGCTGGCCTGGCAGGGAAGTGGATGAGCCCAGCCCTGTCTGGGTCCCCTCCAGGGGCAGGGGGATGGACGGAATGCCCTGCACAGCAGGGCCCACACCTGATCTGCCCAAGGCGGGAGCATGCCATTGAAGAAAGTACTGGAGCTTCTGACTCAGAAATTTAGGCTTAACTTTCCCCTCTACTCTTTCTTAGGAATGTGGGCTGGGCATGTTATGGAACCTTGCAAGCCTCAGTTTTGCCATCTGTAAAATGGGGACAATGATGGATGTCTTTGATGGGCTCATTATAAGAGGCCCCAGACATAATTGCCAGGCATACAGCAGGTGCCACACAAATGCCTGACAAATGAGGGAGCAGGTGTATGAGTCACTGGCGGGGAGTGGAAGGTATGGGGTGAGGTGGGGAGATTCAGAGAGGAGGACAAGCGGGGTGTGGCAGAAACCCCCCACCGGAGGGGGGATCCATGAGGGGCTCCACACCAAGCATCAGAGTCCCTTGCCTGGCAAATTCTTCAGCTTCCCCATGGACGTGTGAACCCCAACTGTCCCCAGCCACCAGCGAAGGACCTGCCATGCCCCCTTGGTTACCCAATCCTCTTTACTGGTAGAGGGGATTCACCTCAGTCCCTCAGCGGCCAGTATAGGAGGTGTCCTCCTCTTCTGCCTCCTCGGGGACACTGAGGACAGTGAAAATGACAGAGCCCCTTCCAAAGGCTGCTCCTCTCAGCTTCCTGACCCCAGTGAACTTCCCGCCACCCGCCTGACCTCCCAACCTCCTGGTCACCTCAATTTGTGTCCTCTGGGTGCAGAGCCTGACCCTGGCTTCTCTGGGGATGAGGAGCAGCGACGGTGGGTAAGGGGTGCCTCTTCCTGGCTGACCTGAAACTTTATTCTCCCTCCAATGACAAAGAGTCACAGGTCATGGCTCGAGGGACTGGGGGACACCCGGAATCACCCACCTCGAGGCCCCCTCGAAGGATCACTTATTTATTGATTTCTTCTAGGAAACATATTCACAGGATGCAAAGACTAAAAGAAAAGGCACACAGGAAACGTCTCTCCCATCCCTGTGCCCCAGCTGCCCGGTCACTCCCAGCTCCACACGCACACACAACCACGGCGACTAGTTTCCTGAGTAGCTTTTCAGAACTTCTCAATGCAAACACAAGCAAATGCAAGTTCACGATCCCTCCCCTTTTCAGCAGGAGACTCGGGGCCTCCTGTCGGCTGTTCTGGTCCTTGCTTTGTGCATGTGACAAGGAGATCTTTCCATAATTGCACGTGTGTGCATGCAACTAACTTCCTCAGGCTTCCTAACAGTGGCTGAGTGGCCAGTGGTGAGGAAGCCTTGCTTCGTCCCCGTCAGGCTGTCAAATGGAGCAGGCAGGGGTGGGGGGTTGGTGGGGGGGAGAGCCTTGGGGCAGGGCTTGGCCAGGGTGGAAAGAAAGGAAGATGCACTAAGGATCCACACGGTTCTCCCTGCCCCCTCAGAGTGTCCTGATTTGGCCGGCAGGAGCCGCCGGCTCAGTCCACTCCTCGAGATGGAGAGATGAGCTCAGGGTGCAGGGCGCATGGTGAGGCGGGGAGGAGCCAGGACAGATAAATGGACTTTCAGAGACAAGAGCTGGGCAGGGTGCAAATGAGGACCTAACAAATGTGGCATCTTCTCTGGCACACGAGGAAACACACAGTGCCCTTTTTGGTTCGAGTCCTTGAGTGTCACAGTTGATATTTAAAATGATTCTTACTTGCATTAAATAAGATATTTCAATTCCACGAAGCTGTCAGGAGCTGATGCGGACACCAGAAATAATAGGCACACTCTCCTTGTATTGTCCTCGTTAATAAATCAGACGCCTGGAGATGCACATGCTGATGCTGACACAGAGGAAGGGGGTGTGTGTGCACGTGCACACGTGTGTACACACATGCACCACTGCACGCCCACCCATGCACATTCATGTGTTTGCACCCATGTGCACACTTACACCCACGTGCATGCACATTCATGCATATACGCACACAGTTGTGTACCCACAAGTGCACTCATGCTACTCCAAACATACACACGTGTGCACACACACCTAGCACATGAGCACTCACGCACACACTGTGCACATGGTCATGCATACCTGCGCACACTCACGCACACACTGTGTCTATGGTCATGCATACCTGCGCACACTCACGCACACACTGTGCCTATGGTCATGCATACCTGTGCACGCTCACGCACACATGCACGCTCACGCACACACTGTGCCCATGGTCCTGCACACCTGCGCACGCTCACGCACACACTGTGCCCATGGTCATGCACACCTGCGCACACTCA
>NC_058417.1:52516583-52593031 GCF_002201575.2 Neomonachus schauinslandi
TGCCCATGGTCATGCACACCTGCGCACACTCACGCACACACTGTGCCTATGGTCATGCATACCTGTGCATGCTCACACACACATGCACGCTCACGCACACACTGTGCCCATGGTCCTGCACCCCTGCGCATGCTCACGCACACGCTGTGCCTATGGTCATGCATACCTGCGCACGCTCACGCACACGCTGTGCCTATGGTCATGCATACCTGCGCACGCTCACGCACACGCTGTGCCCATGGCCCTGCACACCTGCGCACGCTCACGCACACCTGCGCACGCTCACGCACACACTGTGCCCACGGTCCTGCACACCCGTGCACACTCACGCAAGGTGCACAGTGTATACGCACATGTACACACCACACTCACAGCCCGAGCACATACTCACGCATACACATGTGCACGCACTCCCACATGGACATACACTCACGTGCTCACGCATGCATGTGGGCACACAACAGGGTACACCCACCCACACTCATGCAAACACACTCATGCACATGGGTAACAATCCCGGGGTGACCCCGTGTCCAGCCACTCCCATCTGAGGTCACCCAGGGCACCCCAATCCACCCTGCTCGGGTATAGGCACTCTTCCACTCACACTGAGGCCCCGGGCACTGTGGGCTGCCATATTCAGATGCACTCAGGGCACATGGATGTCCGGTCACAGACACACACATTCTCTCCCACCAAACCACATCTTCCAGGGGCAAGGGAGCCCCCGGGGACTGACCCCTTGGCGCTAGGGCTTTTCTTGCCTCTGGAGAGAAAAGGGGTGGGGAGGGGGGAAAGCTGGACAGGGAGGGAACTGAGGTTTGGGGCCAGCAGATCCCCCCCGCTGTGCCCCTTCCCTGGGCTCCCTCACTAAGGTGTGGGCTCTCCGTGACTCACCCGCTAGGCTGCTGTTCCTCAAGTGAGCTGTGCTCAGAGAGAGTGGGGTGGGGGGGCAGCTGAGCCTCTACATCCACTGGGGGGGGTCACAAGGGGCTCTGGGCCTGCTGCCTGTGGGTGTCACCACAGACGTCCGAGGCTGACAGGCTGTGGGGACAGCGGCAGGTGGCTGAGCTCCGGGGACCAGGCTTCCTCCCCTCTTCCCACGGGCTTTTGGGCAATGGGAGACACAACGAGTCCTGGTGTGTGTGTGGGTGTCCTCCCAGACCTGCGGACACATGCCCCGAACCCCTTCCTGCAGCAGGTCACCGGGGTGGCGGCAGGCTGGACAAGGGCCCCACCTCGTGGGTTTGCATTTGCAAAGATTCCTCAGGAAAGAAAGCAAGACTCCGGACAGTGTGATTTAAAGAGGAAAGTACATGTACCAGAAAATAGATAATAGTAATGTACCATTATATAATTAAGGTAATTAGCATTAGGATAAAAAGCGTCACGTATCTAACATATATCAACTCAGCTAATGCTCGCGATCCTGGAGGAGGCTCATGCTAACGGAAGCTCAGTTTACAGATGAGAAAACTGGGCCCAGAGTAATTAAGTAACCTGGCCTAGGTCACACAGCGAACGAGTACCTCACACAGAGGGGCCACCTGGTATGCAGAGAGGATGGACCTCACGGGGACGTGTACCCAATCGTTTGGGGTCTCTCCTTTCTGGGGCTGGCTTGGAAGCAGGAAGTGCTGACTCTCTATATTATTTCCCCTTATACACAGAGAGACTGTTGATGGAGGGACAGGAGGGGCTTCTGGGCAGGACCTAAGGATTTGGTCTGCGGCAAGCTGCAGAGAAAGCTGGTGCCCAGTGCTGGCCACCGTGGGGATGCAGGGGCCCGGGGCGTGACTGCCCAGGGAAACTCTTTGGTGGGACTTTTGGTGATGGAAGGGGATCCGGTAGGAGAGGCATCGGGAACATAGCTGAACTGTTCCGTGTGATGCAATCACTGGTGGCATTTTTCCCTCGGGTAGCAGCCTGAGGGATCCTGAATTCATGGGCGGGTAGGGGGCGGGGGAGAGAGAGAGAGACAGAGAGAGACAGAGAGATGGTGGGATGGGGAGAAACACAGAGACACACACACACACAGGGGCAGACAGAGAGAACCAGAGAACCAGAGAGAGATAGAGACCCAGGGAGAGGCAGTGAGAGAGGGACAGGGCGAGGCAGACAGACAGACGCACAGAAGCACAAGCTGCCCCCACAAAGGAAGCAGACGGGTCTCGAGGGCGGCTGGTCCCGGGAGGCTGGTCCCAGGAGGATGATGTCAGGAAGATCCCCCCCGTGGTGAGGGCCAGCAGGGCGATTCAGGAACCTGATGGCTGTTCGTCTATTTTCAGCAGTTTCTGTCCTGTGCTGTAATTCCCCTCCCACACCTTCGCGAAGAGTGTTAAGCACCCAACTGGCTTGTGCTAATGGTGCTTCGGGGAAGGAAGGGAGCCGCTGTGCTCCGACCCGGGGAGGGGTCACCCTTGGAAGGGAGGTGGCAGCCTGGGGGGCAGGTGGGAGGTTTGAGTGAGGCCTGAGGGTCCTCTGGAGCAGAAGTAGGACAGGTGGCACTGAGGCCCAGGCCAGGTGAGCATCGTTGTCCCCAGGGACCTCGGTAGACGTGAGATGGTCATGGGCTCACCCCTCACAGACCGCGGACATTTGGATAGTGGAGGACTTGGGTACAGTGGGTGCCCCCCCCACCCACCTGGAGGGCTGCAGGGTGGAGGGTGCCACAACAGACAGCAGGAGACCCCTAATTCTGAGTACAGAATATGGGGGGAGATGGACGCTGGGCCACCGGTGTTAGTTAGGCCTACGCACTCATCCCTTCTCCTGCCTCAGCGCTTCCCCTGCGGCCACACAGGGGTGGCTGGAACCTCGGGAGCGCCGGGCCCCCCTCTGGGTGCAGGCAAAGGACAGAGATGCGGGAGCAGCCAGGACTCGCTCACATCTGCAGGCGTCTGCGGCACCTGCAGCCTGCAGGAACCGGGCTTGGGAAGACCCCTGCCTCCAGGAAGTGGGAAGATCCCCGCTGGCCCCACTGTCCAGCTCTACCCAACTTCTGGTGCTTTCTGATGAAAACAAGCTGCCCCTCACCTCTCCATGGGTGGCCCCTCAGCCCACAGGGTCCCTCTCCGCTTTCGCTAGGACTGTAAGCACCCTTGGGCTGGTTAACATACTCCTTGCCTGCTGACCTAAAGCCCTTGATCTGTCACAGAGCTCATTTGCTTTCTTTCGAGATTTGCAGACCACTGGCCTTGGAGAATGAAGGACCAGAACTTTCCTAGGCCACAGAGGCCAGCAAGTCTGTTGAAGCCGCCTGGGCTCTCTGATTAGTCCAGTGATCTTTGAGCAAAATGTTTTTCTTTTTTAAGGTCACACCATGACTTTACTGACTTCCCCTGGCACATCTGGAGACCTTGCCCTCCTTTGCAGAAAATAACAGACCATTTGTGCACATCACCAAGCTCGCTTGCACACACACCCCTCCCCTCCCCAGGTATCAAGGAACTAGAACTTCTTCCACAACCCCCGAGCACCGACACAACTCTGTACATGGCATCATCAAGTCTGCATGTAATCAAGAAACATCACAGAGCACCCTACTCCCTTAACTGATTAAACCCCATTAAACATCTCTGGGCCAGGCAGAGACCTCGGAGCTCGCCTTTGGACAAGAGGCTACCTTCTCCCCAGGTGGCTGGCCTCCTGAATAAAGCTCATATTCCTTTCCCATCAAAACTCGTCTCTTGAGTAGTGGCTTTTTGAGCGACGGGCAGCCAAACTGGGAACTGGGGTTTCGGTAACAGGATGTCCCCTCCAGGAAGTCTTCCTGAATACCCCCTGTGTTGTCCCAGAATTCCCTCCTGCCAGAGCTGGTGCATTTGTCACAAGTGAATGTAATGTCCTATGTACCCGTAGGGGTCTCCCTGAGCTCATGTCTAGTACACGGTCCCATGTCCCCATGCACCGTGCCTGAAACAACACATGCTTAATGAACATTCTCTGGATGAGTGGATGAGATGGCCAGTGTAGAAGGCCACAGAATGCCCCCTAGAGATGTCCACATCCAAATTCCCAAAGCCTGTGAGGGTGTCACCTTATAGGAAATGATGGTTGAATCGGGTCCTCCAAAAAGATATGGTAACATCCTAACCCCAAAACGTGTAAATGTGCCCTTATTTGGAAACAGGGTCTTAGCAGATGTAATGAGTTAAGATGAGGTCATTAGGGTGGGTCCTAATCCAAGATGTCTGGTGATGGTGTAAGAAGAGAGGCAGACACAGACACACGGGGAGAAGGCCATGGGTCCCTGGAGGCAGAGACTGGAGCGACGGGGCCACAGGCCAAGGAGGGCCGACCACACCAGAAGCTAGAGGAGAGCCATACGATGGAGCCTGGGCACAGGGGCTTGGGAGCCTTCAGAGAGAGGGGCCCCGTGGACACCTTGATTCCAACCTCCGGCCTCCAGAACTGAGAGAGAATCCAGGTCTATTGCTTTAAGCCCCCCCAGTTTGTGGCATTTTGTGACGGCAGCTCTAAAGAACTCACACAGATGCAGCAGGGACTCCGCAGCTGTGATTTAGCTACAGACCCGAGATGCGGGCATGATGCTGGATGACTCCGCGGGGCCCAAGTGATCCCAAGCATCCTGCAGAAAAGGGTGATGTGAGGAGAAAAGAAGAGGCTGGAAGGATGTGGGGCAAGAGCCAAGGGATGCAGGCGGCCTCTAGAAGCTGGGAAAGGGGAGGAGGTAAGGGGTTTTCTCCCCTCCTACCTCCAGCAGGAAGGCTGCCCTGTCGCCACCTGGATTTTAGGACTTCTGACTGCTGGAACTGTGGGAGAATGAATGTGCTTTAAGTCACTAAGCATGGTTATTTGTTACAGCGACGGTGGGAAACTCATGCAGCCAGATCCCCTCCAGCCCGGGGATGGAGCTGGGGCCAAGAAGGACTCTTGGACAATGTGGAGGGGGGCGGAGGGTGGGGGATGACGCTGGACGGTGTCCATTCTCTGCAGACCCCTAAGAAGCAGGCAGTGGAGGGCTGAGCTGGGCTGGATGCAGAACTGCCTGAGGCAGCTACTCAGACAAGACACAGCCTCCTGAGCTTGGACAACCACCTTCTGATGGATGGTTCGTTTGGGCAGCTCAGGACCCTCTGCAGGGCCTCCCCTCCCTGTCCCAGCCTCCACGCTACCCCGGGAGCCCTGTGTGTGGCTCTGAGCGTCCCTGCTCCCCCTGGGAGAAGCCGCAATGCCTGGATTTATCCTGGGGCCTGTGATCAATGAGAGGGATGGTGGCATTATCGACTGGAGGCTGCTGACACCATGACAGCGCAGGCTAGAGTTGGCTGGGGAGCGTGTCTGTCCGCCCTGTGACCTTCTGGGCCAATTAACTGCTCTCAATGAACAAGGGAAAGGACTTCATTAAGGGCTGCCATCAGCAGGGTGGTCCCCCCAGACTCAGAGCAAGAAGACAGGTGGGGGGAGGGAGGGAGGCCCAACGTGGCCACTCAGCAGGCACAGCTGGGACCGTCACTGTGGCAAAAGGAAGCGGGGACTGCCCCCACTCTCTTGAACAACGATAAGAGCATCCAGTTCCGAACAAACACCTGAAGTACATTATCTGGTTCACCTCCACGCTCACTGCAGAGGGAAGGAGGGAAGGGATTCCTCCCCCTTTTATAGCCAGGGCCCTGGGCTCAGAATGATTGAGCAAGTTGCCTTAGGTCACCCAGCCAGAGGGCAGCAAAGCGACATTAAATGTCAGGTCCATTTGAACCCACACCCGTCCCGCCCCACGCCTGCCCCTGACCTGGTGCCCTTGTGGTCAGCGGGCACACCCCAGAGAGAAATGCCTCCCGGGAGCTGCTGGGAGGTGCCGGAACCTGTCCTGACCCAGGAGCCCCGCAGAAAGAATCACCCAAGAGCCAGTAGTCACAAGATCTGGGGTCATTTTGCAAAGCGCAGAATGGGACAGGACACCAGGTTTTATTCCGGGAGCAGAGAGACGCAAGACCTGTCTGGGCTCAAGGAGTTCAAACCTGCAGATGTTTCAGGGTGGATTTTCAAAACATGACTGGGGCAGAAGGAATCCTGAGGTTTGAGGGGGTCGGGGGTCGGGGGTCGGCAGTGTAGTTATTTATTTATTTATTTTTTAGAAAGGAAAGAGAAAGGAAGAACAGTGAGGCAAGAAGTGGGGCCTGTCTTCTGCTCACAGTGATGCTCAGGAATTTTCCCCAGGGCGCGTGCTTCCTCCGCCTCTGGGGCAGCAAAGCAGCTCTTTGTCCTGGGCTGTCCACACCCAGCTGAGATTCCTCAGGGGCTTTTTTTTTTTTCTTACACCTAGTAACAGGCTGCATGGAAATCCGGCCTCCAGGAGCCAAGCTGTTTGTGCTTTGTGGCCAAATCGTGGAAGGCCTGGCGGAGTAACCTAACTGACCTGCTTTGCTCTCTCCCAGCCTCCCCAGCCTCCCAGGTGCACGGGGGAGAGGTTGCCTTTATGGCCTCTCTGGGCCCCTGGCAGAGAAGCGGCCTCCTAATTAGACCCGCTGAAGGGAGGGCTGGAGGGAGGGCCGGGGCGGGGGGGGGGGGGGGGACCCTTCTCCCTCCACTCTGCAGGGACACATCAGGGAACAATGTGAGCACAGCCTGAGTTCTGCATTTGCCTGTGCGTGATTCGTCCGCAAGAAACCCCAGGTAAATGCACAAAACCGCATGCAGCTGACTTGCATGCAGAGCCATGCACCCCATGGGTCCCCCAAGCATCTCAGCTCCCCCGGGTCTGGTCTTACAACTCTCCTTTCCATCTCAGACACCGCTCCCTCCCCCAGCTCGCAATAACTCAGCAGCTGTAGCCCTCTGCCTCCCACTTCCCCAAGCGGACCGCGGGCCCTTTCCCAGGTGGAGTGTCAGATTTATTGTAGTATTTACACATTTCTCACCCACCGAACATGCGGGAGCCTGTGTGACTGTCTTTAGAGGGTTGCTCTCTTTTTTTTTATGTGCCCCTAATGAAGTTTTTGAATGCTGTTCCCTCACCCCATTTCCCCCATTAGCCCTGTGGTTTTTATTGTGTGATTTTGCATAGCGTGGTGGTTTTTACATTCTAGCAGAACTGACTGCAAAGCACTTAGCACGGTGTCTGACACTTGGGAAGCACTCAAGAAATGTGTCCTTGCGTGTACTATTATTATTAATCATTAGGCCCGGACTGGCGGGCCCACGAGGTGTCAGGCACTGGATTAGGCGCTGAGGATCAGCAGCAACAGTCGGAATAGCAAGGCCACGCGTCCACGGTGCTGGGCTGCCTTGTGTTTAGGAGATGTTATTGCCACTGCTGTCCCGTGCCTAGAAACACACTGCTCCCCAGCTCCGCCTCCAGTCCATTCCGTTCCTATCGCTATCCCCGCCTAGACAACGTGCTGCCCCCCGGAGCTAAACATTGGCCCCTGGGCATCTCCGAGTCCCAGAGAACAGAAGGGAGGAGGGACTTGCTCATCTCTGAACAGGAAGGACTCTGTTACATCCCCTTCAACCACCACTAAGGATAATGGCTAATTCACACTAAAGGGGTGGGGCGCGTGGGCAGCATTCACTTGGGGGGGGGAGCCCTGGGTGGGCACAGAGGGCAGGTGATGGTGTGGACCCTGCCAGGCTCTGCCCAGCCGAGTCCTGCTCTCTGGCCTTCAGCAGGCTCCTGATTTTCCCAGGCCAGATGTTTGTGGCATTAATGAATGTTGATGAGGATGCAGGATGCACCCCAGTCTCCCCCGGGGGCCCCCCCAGCTGGCCCGGGCAGGTCAGGTGGAGGGACGCTGGGAAGAGGCATCCCCGGCCATCCTGAGAGGGGCATGTGATGAGATGCCCACTCTGTTCCTCGGTCCTCGGGGAGACCTGGCTCAAGGTCAGGGCCGATGTTCTTCCGCTCTACCTGGGGCCAGGCTTCAGATGTCAGTGCGCTTCTCCTCCCAGAGTTCCAAGGTCAGGCACCCAGGCAGGGTGCTCCTGGCTCTGTGGTGTATCTCCCCTCGCGAGAGTCCTGGCTGCCCTTCCACTGAGGTCAGAAACATGCCCCCAGCGACCAGCAGCATCAAGTGCTATGCCGGGGGCTGTGGGGGCAAATGCTCTAAGGGGCGGTGGGCACTGGAGAAGGAGGGTTTCTGACTGTCAGTGTGTTGTGTGACCTCGGGCAAGTTGTCTGATCTCTCTGTGCCTCCATATCCTCATCTATAAAATAGAAATATAATAGTAATAAGTAATAACCTAAGCCAAGTACTATCTTAAGCACCTTATATTATGCGAAAGTATTTATTCCTCATTAACTACTCTGTGAGGTCAGAATTAATTTTATCCAAATTTGGTGGATGAAGAAGCTGAGGAAACCAAGGCACAGAGAGGTTAAGTAACTTGCCCGAGCTCACACAGCCAGTAGGTGGCAGAGCCCCAGGGGGCTGCCTCTAGATTTTGTGCTCTTAACCACCAGGCTCTAGTCCCTCCCTGAAGGTGAGGGTGAGGTGGTGAGGATGTCGTGACGGGGTACCTGTGATGGGCTTAAGACAGGGCCAGTGTGAGGTGTGTGGAAAGCACTCGCTGAGAATGAGCCGCCACTGGGATTATTAATGTTACTATATTTCACTTAGTCATCCATCCTGTGAGGAGGGAGCACTACCCTCAAACCATGGCAGCTTGTGTTAGGAGCTGTGATGGTAGTTGCCCTGAGCCCCGGGGGCCCAGAGTCGCCTCCCCTCCCCAGCCTTCTAAACACCTGCTCAGGCCCCAGGCAACTGGCTCCGAACGCAATCCCAGTGGCCCTGACTTCCTGGCCTCTGTCCAGCATGACTCACTGCCACCTCTGCCCATTCTCTTTGGGTTTTCTAAAGTCACCCTCAGAAGTGACTTCAGGGAAACGTGGTGGGGGAACCGGGCCAGAACGGCGTTAATGAGGCCCTGAGGACCCGCCTGTGAGCTGCCATCTGGAAAAGGCAATCCGTGTGCACGGCCAGGCACCAGCCAGATCTGAGGCTAGGAGCCTGAAGAGCAGGGCTCTAATATTTTGCAACAGCTCCAGTCAAGTGTGGGGTCTATTCCTCCTGCTAAATCACGGTTGACCCTGTGACTTGCTTTCACCAATAGAATCTGGTGGAACATTCTGAAGCCCAGGCCTTAAAAGCCTTGTAGCTTCTGCATTCCCCTCTCAGACTACCAGGCCCTGAGACTACTAGGCCATGAAGGATGGTAAACCACAGGAAGAAAGACCAGCACCGCAGCTGTCCAGTCCAGCCCAGCAGACGGCCAGCAGAACGTACCTTCATGTGTGCCCAGCAGAAAAATGAGAAATCGTGGTTGTTTAGTCATGAAGTTCTGGAATGTTCTTCCGGGCAGCAATAAGTATCTGACCGGAGGCTGTGGCCGAGGTCAGGCTGAGCATGCTCCTGTGCGCGGGGGACCCCCCCCATCTCTGTACGTTCCTTAGGGGTCAAAAGTAAAGGAGCGGGTGCAATGGTTGGAGTTTCTGGACGTGTTGCAGGTTGACCTCTAGGGTCTGTGCCCCATCTCCGGTGAGATTGTGTTTCTTGGTTACTATACTCCATTCTGCAGGAAGCATGGCCTCTCCCTTCCCTAAGCCCTCCATGAGCCCCCGCCTGCTCCCTGCTGACACTGAGCCCCCAGAGGTTGCGAGTTGGAGCTGAGACCCCTGCTCCCAACCCCCACCCCTCCTCCCACTTCCGAGAGGCTCTGTGTGGCTGACTTGCGCAGCTGGCTGGGAGCATGTCTCTTCCTTGGCCAGGGTGGGAAATTCAAAGTCACAAACACTTCGGCACCCCATTAGTCAGAGAGCAGAAAAGCGGGCCACGGCAGAGACTCCTCTTGGGAGGACAAAGACACAGGGCAGAGACCACTTGAACCCTCCCACGTAGCGATATCCCATGCAGGGGCTCTGAGGGGTATGGGTGGGGGGAAGGGAGTCGGGCACTAAGGCAGCCCCCAGGAAGCAGAGGTCATTACCAACTCCCCAGGCATCTGTCTAGACCATTTGCCTGCCTGAGTGCTAACTAAGTCAAGGTCTAATTAGTTTCTGTGTCCTGGCTGAAAGCCAGAGAAGGGGAGGCCCACAGGAAGATCTGGGGAAGGGGAGTTCTTAGGCCACGCTGGGGTCTCCAGGCCAGCTGTGTGGGAAGAAAGAAGGAACATCTCATTTCCATATATTGGACTATCCCAGATAAAAAACCTATGTGCCTCTGATGGAGACCACCTCTCCCTGCCTCCCCAAGGACCTCGGGCCACGCATGCCCACCTTGCGCCCCTCTGTGTGCGTTGGTTCCCAGGGATTAGGGCCAGATTTAAGTCTGTCAATTTCAGGTGCTGAATGATCAAGCCCTTCCTCATTTGCATGTTAAGTTTCCTAGTGGTAGAAAGAAATAGGCTCCGTTCATCAGAGGACCTTTCTTTGGGAGCCTTTCATTAAAGTGGCAGCGAGTGCTTTGCCCGCGTGTTCTATTTTGCACTCTGGGGAGTCTGGGTACCTCGGCTCCCCATCCCAGGGCTGCTGGGACTGGCTCCAAAGAGTCTGTCAGTCACCACAAAATGGGAGGAGGGGAAGGGGGAGAAGAGAGAGCGTGGCTTGTGTGTGCACATCTATGTGTTCTAGAATGTTCTGGCAGTGAAGCTGGCAGCCGGTGCACATCCCTCACCCCATCCCTAATTTGCAGTGTAACCCTGGATGTGTCACTTTATCCCTTGGGCATTAGTTTTTGCGTCTATAAAATGGGAAGCCTAGTGACTGCTTTGTGGATTCCTCGGGCCGCCTGTGAGAGTGAACCGTGTGGGTACACAGCGTCCGCGCCCGTGTGATGGGTCCTGCAGGGTGCCCACGTGTGGGCCGTGGATGGACACCCAGAGCTGTGTCTACTGAGCGCGTCAGCAGAAGAAACACCGCAGCCTCCCTGCCTGCTCCAGCTTGAGGGGGGCCCACGGTGCATGGGCATGTCCTCCCTGCCCCACCTGCAAGAGCCCTCAGGGTCATGACACCTCGGAGCGATGCTGGGAACCCATGTGAACCCACAGGGACACCAGGAGAACTCAGCAGACATCCAAGGAGACAGAGAGGTGAGGCTGGCACCTCCTCCCCCAACACAGCGCATCCCTCCCGCCTCCTGAGGGGTTCAGCCTGCCTGATGGGGAAAAGGTCACCAAATCAACCCGGACCGAGGAGTCTCTGCCTTCGATCATGCCAGAGCACTGCACGACTGCCTGGGGGCGCAGGGGGTCCGGGTCTGAGTGGCCGTTCTGACCCTCACACCCTGTCTGGTCTCGGAGCAAAGCCACTTTCCCCTCCGGGCTACAGGGTGTCCCAGCTGTAGGACCCAGGGCTCAGCCATACCAGCAGGGCCTGGTGTGAGTCCATCAAGGCCCTGAGCGTGTGCCCCTAGGCTCCGCGCCCTCAGCTCAGGGGCCGGCAGGGTGACACCCACCATTCATCTCTGGCCTCCGCGGGAGTCGGGGGCCCACTTCTTCCCCCAGCCAGGACCCAGTAATGAGAATGTGAGAGCCGGGTTGCTATGGAAACCGAGACAGCCAATGCTTCAGAGACTTTTGCTTCTTGTTTCCCTTTTTCCCCTTACATTTTGAACTTATTCATCTTAATTGACATAATTATTGCAACGTCAGCCTGAGGCACAGGGAGCCAGCGGTGCCCCTCGCCGCCCACCACCTGCCCTGACCTTCCAGGGCTCTCCCTGTCACCTCTCTCCCGGCTTCTGTCACTCACCAGCAAACCCCAAGGTCACAGCTGGCCCTCTCAGGTCCAGGAAGAACCTGTCCTAAAGCGGGGGCAGGCCTGCACCCCAGTGTTCCTGGGCACCTGTGGGGACGGGGTCAGGGCTGCTACCCGTAACAGAGAGGCCGTGTTCTCTCCCAGCAGGATTGCCGACGAGGGTGCCTTAGTGACACGGGGGAGCCGGACCCTCCTGCCGCTGGGTGAGTGAACTTGGGCCAGGCTCTGGGTCTCTCCGAGCCTCTGTCTTCTCATCCGTGTCATGGATTTGTCCTACCCGCCCATTCATCCCATGCCTGGGAGCAAATAAAGCATCAAAGGGACTCAGCTCGTTGCTACTTGGATTGTCGGGAAAAGACAAAGAAGCGGGGCAGGAGAGCCCCCCACGAGGGTGGCCAGCCTGTTCTGCCCTCGGGTCCTCTAATGCCCGGCCAGTTGTGCTCAGGCCAAGCCAGCCGCTGACTCGAGCATGGCAGGACGCCTGCACACACAGGGGCAGCCCTGGCTCCAGCTGGGAGGGTCTGGGGGGCACGGGTGCCTCGCTCTTGACCACTGGTTCTCAATGGGGCGGATGTGGCCCCCCAAGGCACATTGGGCAGTTCTGCAGACATTTTGGGTTGTCCCATTTGAGGGGGGAGGGAGCTACTGGCATGTGGTGGGTGGAGGCCAGGGATGCTGGGAAACATGGTGCAGGGCACGGGGCAGCCCCCACAACAAGAAATGCTCCGCCCCCAAATGCTAACAGTGCCCAGGCCGAGAAACCCTGCTCTCGTGGTCTTCCTCGTGGGCGACGTGAGCATTTTCTGGGGGTCCTTCTAACTCTGCTACCTCGCCCGTCGCTGGAAGCCTGCCCTGTGTGTGCGGATGCGGGGCCTGCTGGGCTCCCCGCAGCCCTCCTCCCCTCCTGGGCTCGTCAGGAGCCGGAGGAGGGCCTCTGGGTCAGGGGAAGGACAGCACGCTTGGCTGGGGGCCTCTTCCTCCTCCCAGCCCACCTCCCCCATCCCTCCCTAAGGATTACAACATTTCTAAACTCGTTAACTTTTAATTACTACCTTCCCTCTGCCTGAGTACACTGGCTCTGTGCCACGTACATCTCTATTAAAATTCAACTTATGCCCATCATAACTAATTCCTACACTCCGGCTTTCTCACCGGCAGCCTTCAATTTTCAGACAAGATGTCCAAACTCACGGCCAAATCAGAGTCCATCTCCAAAGAGGCTGGCAAGGGGTGGGTGGGTCCGGCTTTGTCGTGGAAGAGGAGGCTGGACCTTCTAGGAGCACCGGAATGAGACCCTGGCCAGGCAGGAGGAGTGGGGACAGCCTGGCCTGCGGGGTGGACGGGGGTGGGTGGTGTTTACGGGTTGGCTTCCAGGCCACGGTTTCCACTCACACAGCCACCGATGACCAGACACCCTTCTGTACCCTTAACCTCACGTGACGCTCACGACCCTCTGGGAAGTAGCGACTGGTGCCATTATTCCCATTTGACAGATTGGGCAACTGAGGCAGGGGTCACATTGAGGGTCCGGACTGGGATTCATACTGGGGGGATGCCGGTGCTGAGTTTAGAGAGATCAGGCAGCAAAGGTGTGTATGGACAGGACAGGTCAGGGAGAGGTAAAAGCAGGGTGTACTGAACAGCAGAGACCATCGGAAAAGGGCTCCTTCTGCCCTTGAGCCAAGGGTGTTGGTGAGAGAGGAGACTGGACAGAGGGCAGGACCAGGACACACAGGGTCTTGAGGCTCCCTTGACACAAATCCTCCAGAGACCACCCACCACCTGCAGGATACAGCCCAGAATGTTCTCATGCTCACCCCTGCCTCCACATCGTCCTCCCTACAGGCCCCTCATCCAGCCCTCCTCTCTCTCCCTGAGGTCACCTCTGTCCCTAAATCTAGCTGACCGTTGTTAAGTGTCCCACAGCAGCTGACACAGCTGGCCACTTGGTCCTTCTCTAAAGCCCCCCACTTCTGTGACACCCCAATCGCCATCGTGGCCTCCTGGCTTCGTGCTGCTGGGCAGGTTTTCACTGCTTTTGTTTATCTGCCTCCTGGGGTTCTGAGGCTCTTCCCCCTGTGCTGTGTCCACTCTCTCATCCCGCTCATTCCCACGGCATCAGCTGTCATGGTGACCTTCAGCGTGGGCTTTTCTTCATTCCTTCCTGCCTGCTGGACGAGGCTGCCCGAAGTCTCGCCGAACACCCGAAGGGAGCACGGAGACCTCCCACAGTGTCCCTTCCAGCTTTTCCCCCACCACCTGCCTCTCCACCTGCCTCCCTCCCTCCCCTGCACATTCAGCCCATCATCGAGGCCTGTCAGTTCAGCCTCTGAGGTAGGTCTCGGACCCATCCATTCCTCTGATCCCCGCTGTCTCCAAGATGGCCCGGCCACCCACCTCCTGCCTCGACGGCCCAGCCCGGCTCCCACCTGCTCTCCTCCAGCCCACTCCCCACCCAGCTGCCTGGCTACACGGTTTGAAAGCAGACATCTGATGGTGTCCCTTCCCTGTGACAAATGAGTCAGGGGCCCCACGTCGCTGTTGGCTTGAGATAAGAGCCCCCTAAGAGAGCCAGCAAGCCCCGACCTAACTGACCCCATCCGCTCCTCCAGGGTCCTGACCTCCTGTCCGAGCTGGTCATCTTTCAGCTCCTCCAGCCTCAGAATCTGTGCGCACAGCTCTGTCTGCAAGCCCCCTTCCACCCCTGCTAACTCTACCCATTCTCTAGGTCTCAGTGTCCCCGGTGACATGTCCGACCTGTGGTTTCCCTCGATAGCACGCGTTGAAACTGGGGTCCATTAATACGTGCGCAGAATGACTGCGTTCTGCTTCCATTCCAGACTTCGGGCTCCATGGGGGCAAGGGCTCTCTGGGCTCACTCAGCGCCCAGTGTCAGCGCGCCGGGGGCGGGGGAGCAGTCACGCCGCATCCACACCAATGCCCCTTCCCCTCTCAGTTCAAGTTCAACATCTTCCACAGGTGGCCCCAAACTTCTCTGGGACCCTCTCTTGGGTCTTTACACCTGCCGTCCCTCCCTAGTCCAGGCCCTTACGGCTCTTGCTCTTCGGCTAGAACAAAGGTTTGCAAAGGGCAGAGGGATGGGCAGGGCTGGCCTGCCCTTCCTTATTGTCCTCCTGGTCTAGCTCCGTGCCCGGCGGGTAGAAGGTCCCAAATCTGTGCCTCGTGACTGAGCAAAGGTAGGCCTCTCCTGATGTTCATCCATCAGGCTGGGAGGGAGAAGATCTTCCACGACTTCAGGGAACTAAGCCACGGAGCCTCACGTCCCTCACAACCAAGATGCCTCTCCTGCAGGAGCTGCTGATGTTCAGGGATGGAGAACAGAGCCAAAGGGAAAGGGGCCGGCACGGGGCCCGGCACAAGGTGGCTGGTCATTTGGAGCGCTCGTTTTCAAGAGTTAACATATGTGAAACCCTTCAAACAGGGCTGGGCCCAGGTAAGTCCCCGTGTTAGCCATGACTGGCTCTCCTTCGCTGGTTTAGAAGGCTGGCTGGGGCCATCCCCAGAAAGCGGGCCCCAGCAGTGGCACTGTCCTGGGAGAGGACAAACAAGGCCAGACAGCCAGCTTGGAGCGGCGGGGGGTGGAATGCAGGCTTGGGGCCCAAAAGATCCTGGGTAAACCTGACTCTCCAGGTCTGGCTGTGTGACCCTGGGCATGTTGCTGAATCTCTCTGAGCTGTGACTCCTAGCTATGAGGCAGAGATAATAATAGCACCAATCTCCCAGAACTGCTGTTGGTAAGAGCTTGGCTCCATTTCGGGCACCCACGTGGTAGGTGCTCCAGTGCCCTCTGGGAAGCCCGCTGGCCTCTGCGTCCCCAGCCTCTGCCACCTGCTCTCACTTCTAAGGGGAGGCCAGAGGACAAGCCAGAGACAAAGCAGCTGGTGCGGAGAGTTTCACTTCATCCTCTCCTCTGAAGAATTTCAAAGGCTGTGGCATGCCTGGGTCTCTGCCTCCACTGCGGGGCTTTACTGTCTCTGCCGCTGAGCCCGCATGCAGAGCCCCAACACCATGCTCCCCCCACAAGGCACATCAGCCTGGCAGTGGGGCTGGGGACCGAGCCTGGGGCCAGCCAGATGCCCTGCCTGGCTCACCGGAGGTTCCCCTCCACACACCTGCTCTTCTCCACACCAGCCAGGGGCCAGCTGTGGCCTCAGGGGTGGGACTCGGCCTCTGCTGGTCTCACTCCCTCTCGCTTGCACGTCAGGGGGTCTGAGGGGGCCTCTGGCTTCTTGCCTCTCAGGGCAGAAGAATGACGTACAGGGACAGGAGTGTGGCAGGAGGAGCCCGATCTGGACCCCGTGTGCATCTCTACAGGTGGGACAAGAACACACTCTGGGAAACAGACCTCCTGGATCTGCCTCTTGCTCTCTTCATGACCCCACAGGCAAGATCCAGAACCCCTCTGAGCTCCAGGCTCCTCGTTTGCAAAAGGAGGGTAATAACGCTGTGAAAAAGTGTATGTTAAGTTAACCATGCGTGGGAATCTGTGTGTGTGCGCACGCGCGATACACCCAGCTGCTTTGTTTTTCTGATTCGATTTTAAGGGTGAGCAAAATTATGGGAGACAGCACAAGCAGGGCAGGACAGCAGAATCTGGTGGATGGCTTTGCCAGGATGTGGTCACAAGGACAGGCGGTTCTGGGCCATCCCCCCTCCCTCCTCCCCCATTGCTCCTGAGCTGGTGGGTTTCCCCAGCCATGCAGCCCTGGCTGGTTTAGTGGAAGCAAAGGGAGGCAGAATGGATGCAGCCTGGGGAGATGGCCTGGGGCAGGGGGAGGGGAGGGGAGGAGGAGGGAGGGCAGAGGAGGGGGGCTGAGGGGAGGGAGTAGAGGGGAATGATCTGATGGAAGAGGCTCCAGGGGCAACACAGGAGGCCCTGACCTTTCATGAGTTAGCATCCCACCTGGTCAGGAAGTTAGGCTAACACGCCAACGTGTTTTGCACAGACACGGACTCCCAACGGTTACACATGCATACAAGAGCATGAAGGAATCACACCCCCCCACTTACCCACCCCCATACGCACACTCATGCACAGAGGTTAACAAACACATTAGACCTTAGGCCTCCAACTGAGTATTGCGTTCAGCTTCCTCCCACCCCTCCCACCCACCCCTAACACACACTCCGAGAGTCACTGTGGGAAGCCGTGCACCTGTTCTACTGACAGAAGTGGGCAGGGGGACGGCGCCCAAAGCTTTGGGAGGGTCTTCCCATGCACTGTCCCACCCACATGGGAAAAGAGATCTCATTTCCTTAGAGTCCGATAGTGCTTTGTACTCAAGTGGTACCCCCAACTGTTACAGCCACTTTATTTCTCAAACTGGGGGTTCAAGGCTGGTTTCAAAACAGGTAAGATAGGTCACCAACAAGGGGCTCTCACAGCACTTGATAAGACAGAAAGAGTTCTAAGAAGGGTCCCAGACCATAACAGTGGCATTGGAATGGGTGTAGAGGGTCCCCGCGACCACCTCGGAGATGTGCTCGCTTGCACATGAGATCTGGTGGGTTTGTTACCAGACCTGTGCTGTTATTCTGTCGAGACAAACACCCCGTATAATCCTAGCAGGTGCCATCTATTCCATGACATCAGCGACGGGCCTCGTCCCATAGAATCTCATTTAATTCTTACTGTAACCTTCTAAAGTAGGCACGTACCTGATTCCAAGAAAAGAAAACAAGTGCATGGTGGCTAATTCTGCCCAAGGTCACAGAGCCAGGAAGTGGTAGGAGCGTGATTATATTCAGGTGGCCCTAACTCTGAAGTCCATGCTATTTGTACTCTGTCCCCCGGGATGGATGTGGCCCCACAGACTCATCCCAGACACTCATGCTCAGAAGGATGCACAGGCTTCCCTTTGTGTAGATGTTACACGCGCGCGTGCACACACACACACGTGCGTGTGCGTGCGTCACGCCCATTTGGCTACAGATCCCACTGAGAATAAAGGCCAGTGGAGACTGGATGTGAATGCAAACTTCTTCCTTTGGAGACGGGGTAGGAAACAGTGAAATTTATGGCGGCACTTCGAATCTTATTTTCTCTTGACTTGCTGAGTAAATTCAGCCATCTTTTTGCCTGAAAATTGGATACTATCACCCAACTCAGAGCCTGGGGTTTGCAAGAGACTAGGAAGTAGGAAGCAGTGCTCAGAGAACCACGGGATGAAAAGCTGGCCACCCTCCTCTGGGATGCAATTTTTGGTGTGCATGTATTTCAAAGGCGAATCTGGAACATTTTATTGAGCCAAAAAGCAAGAGAGTGCTGGAAATCTGGCGGGGACATGTCCAAAAGACCCAGGATGCAGCTAGAAGAAGCTCCACTGGCCAATTATGGGTTACTACTGAGCATCAAAATGAAGAATGACAGGGATAGATCAAGACACATTGAATAGGAAAAATTATCCATCAGTTCATACTGATGCTATATTATTTTAAAGAAGATGAGAAAGGGAAGATCTCTTTTACAAAAGAATGACAAATATAAGTAAAAAATAATGATAGAAGTAGAAAATCTGCTTATCACCACCACAATGGTAATAATGGATTCAGGTTAGACTCATCCATGGATACTCAACCACCGGGTGAGGGATTCCTGGGGAGGAGACTATTCACAGTTTCCAGTTATCCCCTAAAGGCAAGGGGATATCTCCATACCTTGACAATGGAGAAATCTGGTGCACCTCACCTTGACCAATTCATCAAACCCAAATCACCAATAATGGGGCAAGATGATACTGAGTGCCTTCATGTATGAAGCACTGAGAAGGACACACACCTGGGTAATACTCTTGCCCAAAAGGTTTAACATGAGTCTAATCATGAGGCTAGAACTGGACAAATCTATACTGGGGGACATTCTGCAAAGCTGGCTGAGGTCTCAGAAATGTCAATGCCATGAAAGATGGGATAAAAATGAGGGATGGTTCTAGATTGAAGGAGTCCAAGAGTCCTGACAACTAAGTTTACTGTGCGGTCCTTGATTAGATCTTGTATCAAACAATAGTAAAAATAGCTACAAAGAACATCACTGGGACAGAGATATGTGAATATGGGCCGCATATGAGACAGAGGTACCATATCGATGGGACATTTCCCCAGCGTGAACATTGTGTTGTGGTTCTGTAGGAGAATGCCCTGTTCTTGGGAAATTCTACTTAGGGGTGAAGTGACATGATGTCTGCAAATTCTTTTTTTTTTTTTTTTTTTAAAGATTTTATTTATTTATTTGACAGAGAGAGACACAGCAAGAGAGGGAACACAAGCAGGGGAGTGGGAGAGGGAGAAGCAGGCTCCCCGCAGAGCAGGGAGCCCGATGCGGGACTCGATCCCAGGACTCTGGGATCATGACCTGAGCTGAAAGCAGTCGCTTAACCAACTGAGCCACCCAGGCGCCCTGATGTCTGCAAATTCTTAAATAACTTAGCAAAAGTAAGTGGGATGACCCAAGCTGGATCGATCAGAATCTTTCCCCAGGGCTTCCCATGTGGAACTTCCAGGGACGCTCCTTCTGCCCTGAAATCATGGGACTGTAAGCCTGTGACCGCAAACTTCTCAGTGTCACTAACCACATGAGAATGAAGTCTGCACCCAGAGGTGGTGCCGCTGAGCAGCCCAGGGGAGACAGAGCACCCGGCAGAACCAAGTTCTTAGTTCTGAGCCCCGAGACCCCCGGAAATGCCAAGGCTCCTGAAGCCCTGACCTCAGTCTGTGGCTTACTTGTAGCATTGTGTATAAATGGTGAGAAGGCAAAAGGTATAATGGGATGTATTGTGGACGATCACAAAGGGCAGAGAGAGGCAGACGTGAGTGTGTACGTGTTGTGAGACAGAGACAGAGAGATATTGATTGAGAACACACGTGTGTACTATGAGGAAAGGCTTTCTGAAGGAGCTGGGATCCTGCAGGAGAGAGAAAGAAGGTTCTAGAAGACTCAATATCGCAAGTAGAGGGGACAGGATGGTTTGAACAAAGGCAGTGCAGAGGGCACGGGCAGGGGGCTGCAATGGGGCCCGGGATGGGAGGGTCCTGTTTGGTCTCGGTGTATCACCTCAGATGGGAGCAGCAGGGGGTAAGGTGTGTGCCATCAGGAGCAACTCTAACGAGCTCTGAAGGCAGTGTAGGAAGAGGAGTTTCCCCAGTGGAAGCTTCTTTGTGTCCCCCTGAAACTGCCACCCAACCACCCAACTGACCTTTGAGTAACCTAAAGAGCCAGGTGCCGACCCCCATGTGGTCGAAAATCCATGTATGACTTTGGACTCCCCAAACTTAACTACTAATAGCCTACTGTTGACCAGAAGCCTGACCGGGACCATAACCAGTCAGTTCTCACGGATTTTCTATGTTATATGCATTACGTACTGTATTCTTCCAAGAAAGTAGGCTAGAGAAAAGAAAATGTTATTAAGAAAGCCATAAGGAAGAGGAAATACATTTATGGCGCCGTTCTGTATTTATCAAAAACATCCCCATGTCAGCGGACCCATGCAGCTCAACCCATGTTGTTCAAGGGTCAACGGTGTCTGCATTCCCCACTCTGCTCTGTTTTCTAGAACCCGCAGAGCACGGGTTCTAGAACCCGGACCCTCCCGCTCCCTTCTCTGACAAAGTGGCCACACCTACCAGCCAATGCAGTCCAGGGTTGGGGCACAAGGAACCTGGGCCTGGGGATGGGGGGGCATCCCAACTCTGGCCTCCCCGCTCAGCTAAGAAAAGGATGGTTCTCCAGAAAGGACAGATCCTCAAGCAATTAAACACCCTCCTCTCATTTGCCTTCCGGTCCCTGGCGCAGATCTGTATCAACATCCCCAGGGCAAGATAATCTTCTATCCCCAACAAACCCGATTATGCACATCAGGCCTGGGGATTAATCACCATCCACAGGATTGGGGGCCAATAAAAACAGGCAGAGATGAGATGGGAGATAGGAGCCGGAGGGAGGGACTGCCAGGAGGAAAATGCTGGAGGCCCGGCCGGGCTTGGGGGGTAGCTCCGGCTTCCAGCAGCAACAACGCGCTTCACTGAGACCCTGTGCCATTCCTCCTCCGCTTTCTCCCCACTTGGCGGTGTCCTGGGGAGGGAAGGGCCAGTCCAGAGCTCCGGGCATGGGCATGAACATGGAGTGGGGACAAGCCCCAAGGCCCTGGGCAGGCCACCTCCATGTCACACCTGCACTGCCCCCAAATACAAGATATTCCCTCACTGAACCCACGTTGCCACATGCCCCCCACCCATGTGTCAGACCCAGGCCCCTCCAGTGCCCCCAGGAGATAGCAGAGTTCTCAGGGGTTGGGGAGGAGGGGCTCTGGTCACAGGCACGACCACAGCCCAGCGGCTGGTGGTGGAGTCCCCTACCCCGACCATCGCCTCTGCTCTGTTCCCTGTTGCATGGTCTACTCCGTTTGGGTAGCACCCCTGGCCCGCCCGCTAGACATCCTCTGTTGGGCTCAGCAGGGCAGGGGCCTCTTACTCCTCAGGCAGGGCTGTCTTTGCCCCCCAACTTCCACCACCTCAGCCTCCCAGGAGCGCTGGCATGGGAACTCTTGCCCCCAAACTGCCAGGCAGGCCCCCATCCTGGTTCCCCTGGCGGCCAGGAGGGAGGAGAGGGGAGGGGAGAGGAGGGGAGGTGAGGCTTGCCTGTACTCCAGGGAGAACTTGGTCAGCTCTCTGTTGTTGTGGAGCCACTTGAACTCCAGTGGCCAGCTGCCCTCGGCCATGCACGTGAGCACCAGGCGGTTCCCCTCCAGGTGCACCTGCGTCCGCACAGGCTCCGTCTTGAAATAGGGGGCCACGTCATCTGTGGGAAACAGACACACAAAGCCACCAGTTATCACCTGCTCGCCTTCGGGTGGTTGCTCACGTAGTGCCCTAACGCCCCTGGGCAGACAGAGCAGGTGCATCCAGGTCACTTGCTCAAGGTCACGTGGCCAGGGAGGACTTGAACTTGGGTCGGTCCGACTTCGGAGCTTGATCTTCAGAGTGAGTCCTCCACGCCTACCAACCAGTTCCCCGCCTCCCTCCTCCTAGACCACACCAGGCTCACTCCTTCTGCTGCCACCCCTTCCCTCTTTCCAGTACTTTCTGTCTCTCTCCCCTCTGGATCCCCATCCACTGGATACCCTGTGCTTCTGGATTTCTCCCTCCAGGACAGAAGGAAGGGGGAGGAACCTGCTGCACTTCAGTCAAAGGGAATATAAATGTCACAAGGAAAACAAGGGGGTGGGTTGACACAGTGGCAGGTGACAGGTATCCTGGGTCCTGCCCCCGAGGCTGGGGGAGCCCCTCAAAGACATCAAGGGCAGAGTCCATCCAGTGGGCCCCCTCCACCACCAGGCTGCTTGATCCTTCTGTCCTCTAACGCTCAGATTTGGCCAGAATTGGGCGTCTGTGGTCTGCAGGCAGCTTCACATTCATGTCAAGGCCTCACCCTGGCCCCAAGCACAGTCTGACGACTCAGCACCCATGATGTACGTCTGGGGCCCGGTCAACTGGCTGGACTGCATCGCGCCCCCACCCCACACACCTGGTCTCAATCTCATGAGTGGATAACTTGTGACTACTGGGGAGGGTCTTCCTGGAACCCCACCCCATCCCTGCTCCTGACCCTCTGCATGGCTCCTGATAACAGTCACAGAGCTCACGGCCTTACAAAACCCATCAGAAGGCCCTCTCTGGGGAGTGGGCTGGGGGAGCAGCGCCCACCCCGGCCCCGGTCCTTCGCCCGCCTCTGGTGGCAGCGGAGGGCAGAGAGGCCAGCAAGCACCCATTTGCGGGGAGCTGGGAGCACGCTCTGCTGAGGCAGCCGCTCTGCTCCCCATTTGACAAATGGGCACATTCGCACTTCAAAGGCACATTCCTATTCCCCAGCAGCGTTCAAGAGCCCTTTGAATCTCATTTTTAAAAACCCTCTGTTAGTTCCTGTCATCACCCGTTTGTTTTAAAACAATAACACTCCCAGCCCCCAGTGATTCAGTCCCTGGGATGCAGGGCTGACTCAGAGCCAGAACATCAGAGGGGCGGGTGGGCAGGGCGGGCGCTTGCACATGCACACGTGCACACGCGCTCTGCACCCAGACCCCCTCGCCTCCGTACAGCGGCTCACTGGGCAACCTGCGCCCAGGTCCGCATGTGCCAGCTCATTCCTCCGGCTCTCCGGGCACCAGCGTGGAGGAGGCCAGTGATGCGCGCAGGGATGGGCTGATTCCAGCAGCTGCCGAGATAATGACGCTGGGAAGAGGAGGGCGGGGCTGCCCTTTCCCCAGAGAACCTGCTGGGTACCACCGAGCCTGGAGCATCCCTGCATCCCTCATCTCACGCTATCCTCACAAGGAGGCCCGGGAGGGGCTCAGGCTCCCCTCCCCCAGGGCCTGCCGTGTGGTGCCCCCCGCCCCGCCCCCGCCATCTGATACAAGGATTTGGGAGGGAGGCCCTACTAGGCCCTGAGCAATGGCAGGAGTCCAGCTAGCTGGTTTTCCTTGATAGGCCTGCTGTCTTCCAAAAGCAGGGCATAGCAGAGCATGTGGGGGCTCTAGGGGGCAAGACACTGATAGGGAAAGGATACCGGGGCAGGGGACAGCCGTGTGTGTGTGTGTGTGTGTGTGCGTGTGCACACCCATGTGCATGTTGTGTACATGTCCCTGAATGTCTGTGTGTATGTGTGTAGGTGTGTTTTCATATGTGTGTATCTATGCGTCTGTGTGTTCAAGTGTGTGTCTGGGTGCGTGTGTTGTGTATGTGTTTACCTGCAGGAACAGGTTTCTGTGCCATGAATGCACGGGGGGTAACACAAATCATTGGCCTTGGGCAACTTACTTACAACCTTTTTGCACTTTAATTTCCTAGTTGTAAATTGGGGGCTATGTTTGTGGTGTAGATTAAATAAATTTAAAAACATAAAGAGGTTAGAACAGCGCCTGGAACACACTACAGGAGGCGTGGCTACTGTTACCATTGAATGTACGTGCAGATGGGCAGACTACGGGAGAGAAGAGCTCATGCCCTGTTGGCGGGCATCAGCTGCTCCTTTGTGCAGTATACAACTTGTATAACTGTACGCAACAACCCATACTCACTTTGAAAACACACACACACACGAAAGACAGATTTTTTAAAATTAGACAAAGTGATTCTAAAGTTCACATTTAAAAAAATAACAAAAGAATAACCAAAAAATTCTGAAAAAGTATGGTAGGTAGAGAAGATTAGCCCAGATACTGAACTATATTATAAAGTTGCAATAATTAAAACAGTGCGTTCTCGTACTGATGAAATGACAGACTCAGAATCTAGAAATAGACCCCAATACATATGGGATTATTTAATATATGATGAAAGCAGAATTTCAAGGCAGTGGGGAAATGATCAATTATTCGCCAAACGACTTTGAAACAGCTAGGGAGCCATTTGGGGGTAAAAAAAAACAGTTCAATCTCTTCCTCACACTTTTCCTCAAAATAAATGCTAGATGGATCAATGTTTTAAGCATGAAAAATGAAATTCTAAAAGAAGTAGAAAAAAGTCACAGAGGTTTAAAAATATACAATCTCGAGGAGGTGAGGTATTTGCCAAGTACTTTCTAAGTACTACACAAACTCCAGGAAGTCATAAAACAGATTGATACCTTCAGCTATATAAAAATTCTACATGGAAAAAAAATACCCATAAACAAGAGAGCAACAAATGACAAACTCGGGGAAAATATCTGCAACTTCTATCATGGACAAAGAGTTCACTTTCCCGATATAAAAAATATTCCCATAAATCAGTAAGGAAAAACATGAGCAAACCAACGGAAAAATGGGCAAAGGATATGAACGGTTCACCGAAAAGAATTACAAATAACTCCGAAACACAGACAAAGATGCTGAACCTCATGATAAGAGAAAGGCAAACGAGACTCAGTAAGATAGCCGTTTTTTCCTATCACTTGGGCCACGATCTGAAAGCGAGATAGCGCCTGGTGCCAGGCAGCCCGCGGGGACCCAGGCGTGAGTGCACATGGCTTTGTGGGACTGCAGCTCTGCAGAGAGCAGTCTGGTGGGGCCATCAAAACTACACATGCGTTCCCCCTCCCCTATCCGCCAGCTCTTCTAAGGACTTCTCCTTCACACACATACCCATGCATGGGCGAAGGGACAGCACTTCATAGCGGCATTATGTTTTGTAACAGAGAACACTCAAAAATGACCTATATGTCCATCAAGCCGGTACTGGCTACAGAAATGCTCCCACTTCCAAACTCGAGGACTTTCCACAGCATCAGGCTTGGGACGGTTTTAGAGAACTACCGTTACATGAAAATAAGCAAGGTATGGAACGGACATGTAATCTGCCACCATTTGTGTTCTTTTTCACTGAAGCATAAAAATATATTTGCTTGTCTAGGCAGAGGCTTTTTCTAGGGGGTTACATAAGAGACTGAGCTCAGTGAGGCTTTAGGAAGAAGAACTGGGTGGGAGGGGACTCACTTTTCGCTCTGTACCTTCTGCTAACTTCTGTTGTGTCACACAGGGATGGGTCACTTATTTATAATCAGATCTATGCCCACATCTGCATCTACGTATGTGAGCTTGCAGGGTGATGAGCAGTCACGGGCCGGTCCTGCCAGGGACAGAGGAAAGGGCAGGCCCTGTGTGTGCATGGGACACGGGGTGTAGCATGGCTGGGGGTCCCTGACCACCAAGAGTGTGAGATCCTTGAAGGAAGAGCCGCCTTCAGAGGCGGACAAGAGGCCTCAGAGTCTTGGGCTTCCTTCTCGTTTCCCGTAACAGCTCGGCGGCCCCTGACTGCCTTGCCCTTGATATTCCCACTAAATACCCCCATTGCCATCCTTCACTCCAGGCTCCAGGCTCCATGGCCCGTAGAGAAGCTTATCTCAACTCCAACCTCTCCCCTCCCTCCTGCCCCCCAGCAACATAACGCCTTCTTTCTCTGGAGTCCCTCCATTGCTCCTGGGATTTGACTTCCCAAGCCAGCCCAGGCCTGGGACTCCTACCTCCCCTGGAGCCAGGGTCTGGGCGGCCAGGGTGAAGACCTCCGCCCACCACCCGGATGGCCAGGAGATGTCTATCGCCCTCCGGAGCCGGCTTCCAGGGGCAAATCCCCTCCTGCCTCTGAAACACGCCAAGGCCTGTCTCTTGGCAGCTCCTCTCTGGGCGCACAGGAACTCTAACTGCTCACTCATGGGACGTCTCTGGAATGCACGGGAACCGGGGGGAGCTTGGGATTCTTGCAAACCTCTCTCCTCACCATCCCCTGGTCTCTGCACCGTCATCTTTGTTCTGGGTTGACCTCCTAGCTGGTCCCAGCTGGAAAGCCTGTGTTCCCTGGAGCTGCCCAGGCCCTGGGTCATAGGAAGCAGGGACTCAAGGCAGGGCAGCCCCGCCCTGGGCAGCCCACCCCTCCCTCCCCCCCCACCCCCCGCCATCACCAAGCCTCACTTCTAGTCCCACTGCCTTTATTTCGTGCTTCTCCTGGAACTTTCCATACGGGGAGCATTTTATGTCCATCATCTCCGTTAAGAGTCCTGAGAACTTCCAAGGAAGGTGCTATCATTACCCCCTGTTTACAGATGAGAAGACTGACCCTCGAGAAGGTTCAGTTGTTTGACTCTGCCTCCCAGACATGAAGTCAGATCTGGTGGATTCCAGAGCTCCAGATCTTTCCATAGCTGATGCTCAGCTGTCATGCTCTTCATACCTGGACCTGTGGCCTCATGGGTGGTGAGGGAGGGATGGTGCCTGTCTCTGGGCACTGGTTTTGAAGCCACAAGCAGGAGTCATATTGCTTGTGTGGTGGGGGCATTCCTACACCAGCTTCGAATGTCATGGCCCCAGAATGAGATCCAGGGATGAGAGGCATGCTGGCTGGGAATGCGTCGGGAACAGAACATCCCAGGGGAGACTGGCTACCTTGGGGTGGGGTCTGCGGGATGGGGGCGGCATGAGCTAGTAGGATGCAAGGAGTGAAGCCTGGGAATAAGGGAGGCCAAATGGTGCGGAGGATGAACAGATGCAGGTGTGAAGGATCGAGGAAGAAGAGCAGGGGTTAGAGCTCATTGGGCGCCCGCCCCACAGCTCTGCTCACCACTCAAGCCTCTGGGCACCAACCTTTCCCAGGTGTCTGGCTTGAAGGTCCCGGCAGGAGAAGAGAATCTGGGTTTCAATCCCAGTTCCTATGCTAACTAAAATTTGACCCTGAGCAGACTAACTCCAGAGCCTTACTTGTCTTGCCAGTAAAACAGCTTCTAATGCCTGCCAGTAAAACCCAGAGGCTGCTGGGAAGGCCAAGTGAGCCAACGCACACCATGTTTGGAGCACCATCCTTGGCACCTCCAGGGTGTTCCCTCTGCAGAACAGACGTTTGGAGGTGATCAAACAGGGAGGAGGTGGAGAAATGGGGCGGGGGGGTGCTATGATCACCACCCCCTCCCCATTTCCTGCATCTTAGAGATCTCTCAAATCTGAGCTGTCCAAATTCAGCTGCCTCATGGCCACGGCAAGCTGGCTCAAGAACTGAGTCTTGCCCAGGATGGCTTGTAAGGTCTTGAGCAAAGGCTCAGGACGAGGTAGAAACGTGGGAACTGCAGGATGTTCTGCACAATGTCAGAAATTCCTGGATGTCCCTCTTCCACCCAAATCCAGGTGGGGAGGTGCAAAGCCTGGAACTGCCCGGGCCAGAGAAGGTTCCGGAATACAGTGCTGTGGGCACACGGAGAGGCTGCCATGCGTGCTCCTGTTGGAGGCCCTGCCCTCCAGAGATGTCTGGGGGGCACGCCCAGTGGCAGGTGCTGGCGGGCACTCCCTGAATGCCTGATAAAGACCACAGGACCCACAGATGCTCCGCAGGCCAAGCCTGCTCCTACCCCATCCAGCCAGGGCAGCAGTACCCCGGCCCGGCAGGCCCTCCCTTCTGGCTTCCCTTCTGCCTCCCACAAATGAGATGTTAATTTATGCCCCTCCACTGTCTCCTGGCAGCTGCCTGGCCCAGCTCAGCCCCAGTGCTGCCTGCATGCCAAGTGCTTCATTAGCCAGGAAAGAAGGCTCTCGCCCTCCTTAATCTAATCCTCGCCAGTGACCTTCAGGAGCCAGGCACTTTCTGATGCCGGGGCCTGGGAGGGTGGGACAATCAATTATGCCTCGGCCTCCACAACTGCTGCCGAATGGATTTCTCGCTCAGAAAAGCATGTTCAAAAAGCATCTAATGGAACGGATCATCAATTCGTTTGAATACACATCTAATCTGATTAGGGGGGGCCTAGACACCAGGGCAGCCAGTGTGACCGGGCCCCGACATGGCCCTGGGGAACCGTAAGTGGGGTGGAGGGGCCCCGTGTGGGGAAGGAAGGGTGTGGGCCCCAAGCCCACCACCCAACCAGCTTGGCCCATGGTACATTCAGCCAAAAAGTCGCAGAGAATATGAACCGTGGAGAGGCCACCAGGGCTGGGCAGGTGCCTCCTGTTTTTCTATGCTCCAGCACTAGGCACAGAACCCAGGGCAAAGAAGATGCTCAGGAACTGAAAGAATGAACTCATGAGTGGAGAATGAATGATGATGAGACCCAACGTGGAAGCCAAGGGATGCCAATCTTGTCACTTCCAGGGTAAGACGAGTTGATGCCTGAACTGGGTTGAATGGTGTCGCCCCAGAATTCATGTCCTAGCTGGAACCCCAGAATGAGACCCTATTTAGAAACGGGATATTGCAGCTGTCCTTAATTAAGATGAGGTCCAAAGGGAGTAGGGTGGGCCCTATATGACTGGTGTCTTTATAGGAGGAGAGACATGGGAATAGAAACACAGGGAGAAGACAGCCATAGGGTGGAGGGGGCAGAGACTGGGGTGGTGCCTCTACAAGCCCAGGAATGCCAAGGATTGCTGGGAGCCGCCAGAAGCTGGAAGAGGCAAGGAAGGATTCTTCTCTCCAGCCTTCAGAGGGAGTGTGGCCTTGCCAACACCTTGGTTTCAGACTGCTGGTCTCCACAACTGTTTGAGTCACTCCGTTTATGGTATTTTGTTATGGCAGCCCTAGGGAACTAATACTATGCCTTACAAAGACTTTTGTCTGCTCGTTCCACGTAAGTCAGCCTGCCGGAGAACAAAGAGCACTAGGCAAGTGAGTCTGGAGCCCTGAGTCTTGCTGGTCTGGACCACGACCTTCTTCAGACACACCACGTCCGCCATGCCCCAGGGCCTTTGCTTATGCCATTCACTTTCCCCGGAGAGCCCCTTCTTTCCTTCTTTGCTGGGAAAATGGAGGTATTAAATCTGTGTTAGTTTCTGCCCTTTGTCCCTTCTAAGTTCAAATGTCCTGTCCTCTGTCACTTTTCTCCTGATGTCCTCTTCCATATCTCTCAGACTTTTGAGGTTACCTCCCTTACAGCCTGGAAGCTGCACATCATAGTCCCAGGTGTGGTGGCACCCAGGCTAGTCTCCACTGGAAGACAGGGACAGCAGTCCCCTTGCCTCCCCGGTCCCAGAGCCTGGCAGTGCATCTGGCACGCAGGAGAGCCCAGATCCATGAGTGAAAAAGTGGACAACGAACCTGCCATTGAACGTGGCCAGGTCACCTCCCTCTTGTCGGCTGACACCGCTGGGTGATCTTTACGTTCCCTTCAGGCTTGAAGGTTGCAAGATCTGAGTAGTGGTGTAGGTTACGACCTTGTTGGGCCCTGGAGTGGGATTCCTTGGATTCAAACTCCGCTCAGCCACTCACTAGCTGCATGACCCCTGGCAGCTCTGAAACCCCTCTGCATCTCAGTTTCCTAACCTGAAAATTGGGGTACGGATAGTGGCTGCCTCCTGGGCCTTGTGAGAAGGCTAAGCGCTTAGACTGGCTCCAGGCACAAATGGCCCATCCTCATCTTTACTTGATGTGACCTTTGCAAGCCAGGGCCTCCCGCGGGACCACACCAGTAGATAACGCCAAAGCATCCCCAGCCTCATGCGGAAAAAAGAGGGTTCTCATTTCTGATGGGTTTATCTTGCAAGCAACAGAGGGGAAGGGAGCCTTTTCTTACATTTCAGCAGGAGGGTTAAGAGATTAAACTTACATCATTGATTAGAATGTTTTTACCTAATGGTGCTATTATCCTTTTACTGTATTCAGATTCACTTGAGCTATAAAAGCAGCGATAGTAAAATTTTCACTAACTCCTGGAATTCCTCCCAAGAAGCTCCATTATGCTGTGTGAATGATGCTTGTCTTCCCCTTGGTGACCCCCGAGGACGGGACATGTATTTGGAGCAATTCTCTGGTTTTACAGCTGGGACCGGAGACCCCGGGCCACGAAGGGACTGCCACAGCTCAGCTTTGGGGGTCAGCCGCCTGGCCAGGCCTGGGTGACCCCACGGAGACTCGTCCCACTGGCATCTGGCACTCCCACAGGGGACTGTCTCAAAGATTCCTGGGGTGACCTCTCTCTGTCACAAGGGTACCACTATCAGCCTGTCTCCTAAGCTCTGGTGAGGGAGAAACATCCACCTCCCATGGGCCTCAAGAAGCCGAGGTACGGATGCTTCCAGGAGCCCACAGCCTGGGGGTCTCCAGGGCCCAGCTTGCCCAGAGATGGCACCACCAGACACAGGGCAGCGAGGCCTGGGTGCCAGGAGCAGTGGGCAAGCGGTCCCAAGCTCTGGCTAGCATGCTCTCCAAGGGCAACCCCCTTCCCTCCTGTTTCTTGCCTTTGAGAAAGGTCATCACCTAAAGGAGATGGTCCATTGTCCCTGAAGAAGGGAGGACAGGAGAGGAAAGAAGACAGAAATGGGGGGTCTGACTTAGCGCTGGCCATCGACTTCCTAATACCCACCAGAGCTAAGGCACACGGTGGGCACATTGGGGGCTCCCCCTTGGCCTCAACATCCCCAGATGGGTGCCTGCCACCCAAATTTAGTGGCTTCTCCTCGCCTTCCCTTCACTGGCTTCACAGCGAGCAGCTCAGCCCGGGGAGAAGGGAAAGAAAGGGGTTTGCCGAAGACCTCATCCACACCGACCTCCCTGTGTTTTCTCATTTAGCCCCCGACAACCCTGGGGGAGAGCATCATTACCACCCTGTATTTCTCTCATCGATGACGCTCAGAGGAGAGCGGCGCGAGGTCACCGGGGTTTCAAACCCATGGCCGCCTGCCTCTCTGCGAGGCCTCCGATCTCCGCGGAGGTCAGCACGGTGTTTAGACCACAGGAAAGGAGGCCGAGGCTGGGCCCCGGGGGAAGGGAAAACCAGAGCGGCGGGTCCGCCTCCACGGCAGAGGCTGAGAGCTGGAACCCGCCGCCGCCGAAGAAGCACACACAGGCGTTACACACAGAGGCCACACGTGCCTGCCCCTCCCCGGCCCCTCCCGTGGGCGCGCGCGGGCCCGATCTGGAGGGAGACAGGCCCTCGCCCACCCCTGGACGCTGGGTTCAGCTCCTGCCCCGAAGTCTTCCTTGCCCCCTCCGCTGGCACTCGCTAGCAGAGAGCCCCGGGGCCTGGCGGAGACCGAGCCCTTGCTGCCCCGCAGTGTGGGTGTGACAGTCCCTCCTCCTGTTTTAGAAAGGGTTCTGGATCTCCTCGGATCCGCAGTGTGCCTTTGTCTCCAAGAGCAGCCCTGTTTCTCTCCTCTAAACTTCACGGGGGCTGTGGGGGTGTGGTAGTAACTGAGGCCCCTTGCGTGAGGGGCAGCCATTCGCCTGGGGGCTCCACGTCGGGAGCTACTTGGGGGAGGCCCACTGAGGCGCTGGGGCAGACCGGGCAGCTTCCTCTGAGCAGGCCCAGAGATTGCCCAGGAAGAGGGGCTCCGGCCATGGCTTCTCCTTCAGGCCTGAAGAGTAAAATGAGGTCATGAGTGGTAGGATTGCACGTATGTGAAATATCCAGAATGGGTAAATCCACAGACGGGACAGAGACTGGTGGCGGCCAGGTGGTTGGGAGAGAGGAGTGGAGAGTGGATGCTTAATGAGTACGGGGTCTCCTTTTGGGGCAATGAAAGTGTTCCAGAATGAAGCAGAGGTGGTACATGCAAGCCACTGTGAAAGTACTAAAGGCAACTGAATTGATCGCTTTAAAGTGGCTGATTTTATATTCCATGAGTCTGATCCCAGTTACAAACAAACAAGGAAATCTGGTACAAAAGGTCTTTCCCCGTCCCCCCCATCTGCTTACCCCCCCTCCAGGGCTCCCACTGCGCCTTCTGTCTCCCCAGCCCCAGCCGGTGTTTAGGAGGAAGATCAGAAGATCAAGAGGTTGTACGTGCTCTTTCCTGTCCCCAGAGGTCACCTGGCTCCCTCCCTTCCCTTCGGCCTTCCCTCACCTGCCATGACACTCAGGGGCATCTTCCTTGTCAGCGGCTGGGACCTCTCTGGGATGCGGAGGGTGGGGCTGGGTTTGCAAGCAGTGTCATGGGCACAGGGCTAGAAGCCCCCTCCCTGGCCGTTGCCCAAGCTGACAGGCCATCTGGAGCGAAGGCTGGAAGCTCTGACTTAGCAGGTGGGTGACGGGGTGGGTGTGAGCCCCATCTCTGTGCTACAGGCTGTGGGCACCGAGGCAGCACCTGGGTCTCCTGAGCTGTCCCTTCCTCCCTTGCACGAGGGAGGGGTCCTGCAACACCCTCCTTGCCCGGGGTTCTTTAGGATCCACTAGACACCGGGAACACAAAGGTCTGGCCAAGTGCTGGCCACACGTGGGGCCTCTGCACTGCTGTTGTGCATCCTCTTATTTCTGCCACACAGCATCGCCCTGGGCGTGGACTACTGTCCATGCCATGGAGGCTGGGGGAGCTGAGTCACTGTTACGGTCAGTGGCCTGGGCGGACATGTGGGCGGCCGCTAGGATCTCCTTCCCTTGCTCCTCCCATAGAATGCAGCCCAGAGCATGAACTCTGAGGATGTGAAAGACAGGGGGTGGGCACAGCTCAAGGGGCATCAGGTTCAACCATAGGCTGTCCGAGCCCCCACTGCCCTGGCTGCTGGGCCCACATGGCCTGGTGGCAGGTGGCTTTTCTGGGCAGCACCCGGAGGTCCTGCTTGGGGGAGCAGAGGGAGCCTGTGGAACACAGGGGAGGTGGAGGGAAGGGGCAGAGGAAAAGGGGCAGGCCTCCCTGTAATTTACCCCTGCCCCAGAAGCAGCCAGGTTCCCCACCCTGCCTCTTCGCTCCGTTGCTTTGAAAACCTAGAGCTTCTCTTTTGTGAGTCATGGTGGCCAAAGCCAAGGCTGCAGGAGGAGGTGACGGCATCGGCGCCCTGCTGTTGATCGCCTGCCAGTTGTCCACCTGGGAGGTCAGGTGGTTTCCTCTCTGGCCAGTAGCACCCCTGGCTTCCCTGGCTCGACACCGTGTTCCTTAGAGCTAATGGGGCTCCAGCCCTCTCTGGAGCCTGGGCCTGGCAGCAAATACCGCAGGACAAATGAGAGAGACAGAGACAGGATTCATACTAACGAGAGACAGGCCACGATAAACCAAGAGCATGTCCATGGCACTGTGGCTCACACGGACATGGGGTCTGTGTTCCCGACCTCGGGCGCCACCCTTTCTGGGTGCGAGGTCTAGACACCAGGCAAGACCCTGGTTGCTGTGGCCCCCCACGGGCTCCAAGTAGTTCAAGCAAGAAGCATTTGTAGAACTCACCTAGTCCAACCCCTCTGCTTGGTCAATGGGGAAACTGAGGCAGAAGAGTTTAAGGGAAGACTTGAGCCCAGCTTTTCTGATACCAGGTCACCCCATCTCACTTGATAAGCTCTTGGCCTCATTTTTCCCTTCTATAAAATGGGCTGAGGGCTTTTCCACATCTAGCTTCCACAGCTGGGCTTTCCTGGGGAAGACTGGCTGATGCTAGGAGGGCCTCTTTTCCCCAAGGGAGCCCCAGCTGCCCCTCTCGATGGAATGAGGTCGGGGTGCTTTGAAATGTTCCTCATGGACTCCTGCTGTACCCCTATTGCCTGTTGGCCTGTGTCCCTGCTGTAAAATGAGGTCTTTGCAGACGTGATCAAGTTAAGATGAAGTCATTATGTACGAGTGGGTCCTGATCTGACTGACAGACAGAGACACGGATGGAGAAGAGATGCCACGTGAGCACAAAGGGTGGGATGCAGCTCCAGCCAAGGGAGAGAGGATTGCGGGCAACACCAGGACGTGGAAGAGGGGAAGAAGGGTTCTCCCTCCCTCTCTCTCACAGCTTGGCCAGCACCCTGACTTTGGACTTGGCCTCCAAGAGCGTGAGACGAGACGTTTCTGTTGTTGAGCCACCTGGCTGGTAGCACTGTGTATGAGCCCCGGGCAACTCACCCACCCCCACCATTGCCCACCACCCCCCCAGAAAAAAGCCAGCATGACTCGGAGCCCATCCTCTCTGAAGGTTTCACAGATGCCCCTCCCCCAGCAGAAGGGAGCCCCCCTCCGTGCTCACTGAGCCACGCACACGACCATTGTCAGGCCAGTGACCCCTGTGGTACCCCCACCCGTCAGAAAGCCCCACGGGGCTCGAAGCGGTTAGAGGACGCATCTCACGATGGCCACCATGGTGCCTTCAGTCCCTAACCTGGCTTCGTGCGCAGACGGGGCGTGCGACACAGAATGAAGGAATGAAGGAATGAACGAAAGGGAACCTTATTTCCAGGGGCTCTGTTCTGATCCCTAACCCACCTTGCCCCCAACCTGTCACGTCCCCTTCTCTCTGATCACTTCAATGCCAGGCCTCCGCGTGCCCTCCCTGGCCCCCCAGCAACGTCGCGCCAGCCACTCTGTCGCGGGGCCGAGCTCCGCTAATGATGACTGACGATGCCCCGAGTGCCAGGATTGGCATGTTGGCAGGAGGCGCCGTCGTGATTGATGGTCCTGCGTGGCCATTTCCAATTCACTCCCCGGAAGCCAAGCCTTTCTGGGAAGGAGAGCAGCACGACCCCTGCACCACCCACCTGCGCATGGGAGCCGCCTCCCTGCTTGCTGCCTGGTCTCCCCTCCTTCTCCTGATGACTGGGGCATGGCGGTGGGTAGGATGCTTAGCTTTCACGGGCTCAGAAAGTGGAAGAGATGTTCCTTGTGTCCCCCTTTTCCTGCAGGGACACCCCCATCCAGAGAGGGTGATCTGGGAGTCACACACTTACTGTCCTCCCTTTCTGGCTTGGCTAGAGACCCCTGGCCAGGGTCCCGCACCCCTAGGGCCAGTCTCTGTCTGTGGTTATGAGGACCAGTGTCTCTGTGCACTCTGTGGGTGGTCCCTGAGCCCAGGTTGGTACGACTGTCCCATTGTACAGATAGGAAGACAAATGCTCTGAGACATGAAGCGTTTTAGCCTTGGCTACTTGGCTACAGCGAAGGCCAGGGTGGGCACTGGGATTTGCGTGCAGGGCTGTCCCTCTCCCAAGTCCATGCGCCTTCTGCTAGAACACGGAAAGTGGGTTCGAAAGGTGACAGAGCCACTTGTGGGCACTCATTGTCAGGCACAAATCTCAGAAACAGGGGCTAGTGTTCCATCTTCTATGATAAAGCACAAAGTTCCCATGGGTGTGGGCTGGCCTGGGGTCACAGGGAAGGGGCAGGGCCAGGTCTCCAGCAGAGGTCAAAGCATGACACACAGCACATGGTTGGGGCTGCCAAGAGACTCACTTTCCCTAGGACCTGTGTGACCCTGGTGGGCCAGGCTGGTTCTCCAGGCCTCAATTTCCCGGTAGGTCATGACCAGGCTCATCTTTGCCCATTCCTCTCCAGGGAGCTCGGGAGTAAGTGAGAGATGGCAGTTGAGGCAGGAAACCAGGAGGGGTGAAGGTCTTGTCACCAGCAGGGTGAGACCCAAGACAGGCTCCCGGGGGGGAGCTGATACAAGGAGGGGGTGGGCCCCAGAAGCCGCCGTTGAAGGGCTGAGGCCAGGAGGGTCGCAGGAGACCTCTGCCCGCTGTCCAGCCATGCCCGGGCTCGGGGAGCAGGAGGGCGCGCTGGGGGCTGTGGTTTGGCAATGGGTAAACCCAGCATGGGAAAGGAGGGGTTTCCAGGAAGGCTTCAAGTTACCGGAAAGGACAATAAATTAATATAACAGGGCTGTTTGGCTGGTGACAAGGGATAAGACATGTGGTCCAAAAAAGCCCCATGCAAGATGGTCACAAGGATGAATGAGAAGGCAAGATGGAGGGGGAAAGAGTGGGAAAGGTGCTCGCAGAGCCGGGAGCAGGGGGAGGGAGGAGGAGGCGGCCTTTGGGGTGGCGTGGCAGGGTGGGGGGCTCCTGACCCTCCTGCCATCCCCTCCCCTCCCCTCCATCCCCTCCTCTGCTCCCCCGGCTCCATCCCCCTCCACCTCCTCCCTAGATTCTTGCTGCCCTTCTCGCAAGTGCCCACCTCGCCCAAATGCTCTTGGCCTCCGCCACAATGCAGAGCGTGTATTTCGCTCGTCCACTCGTTCTGCAGATGCCGTCCGGACACCTACCACGTGCCAGGAGAGGTCACGGAGAGCAAGAGGAAAACCTCTGCCTGCCCTCCACCTGCCCAGAGGCACATGGGAGGATGAGCCACCAGACACAACGAGCAAAGCCCGCGATGCATCAGGCCTCCCACGCAGCCGCAGCCCCCAGGCCTCAGTGGACCATCAGGGCAGGTGCCCCCCGCAGCACTCTGAAGGCAGGACATGCGCCGGGCGGGGGGGTGCGCGGCAGGCCAACTCGCGGGCAGAGGGTGCCATCTGTACCACAGCCGTCAAGTGACCGAGGAACGGTGGCTTCTGGGAACTTGGGGTGTTTCGGCATGACGGGGAGAGAGGGTGCAGGGGTGTGGGCTGTGAGGTGGGAGAGGAGACCGGCTGGCATAGCGGCCGCCGAGGGGGCCCGGGGGGGATGAACCTGGACTCGACCCTGGCTTCTCCAATGTGGAGCTGCATGACCTTGGGCAAACCACTTAGCCCCTTGGAGCTGCTTTCCTCGTTTGAGGTGAGTGATACGGGATAATAGCCCCTGCCTCACAGAACTGTGGCGAGGGAAGAATGAGAGAATGCAGAGCTGGCTCCTGGCACAACTGCTGGGTTGTGAATGATTGAATGGTGAGGGCCAGGGTCCCAGAGAACGAGGGGCTTATACATCGTGCTAAGGAGTTTGGGTGTCACCCTGAGGGTGGCGGAGGGGCACGGGAGACTCCGTGCATGTGTACGTCGGCACTGGGGACCCGCTTGGGTGCTGCTCTCCCAATTCTAGTCTGTTTTGTTCCCAATTTCCCAGAGGAGAATAGACCCAGCTGGTGAAGACAGAGAAGGGGCAGGTGGGGCTGAATGACCCTTGATGGGGATGGAGGAAGGACCCTTGCCTTCTCGGCATAGACAGTCTCAAGGTCATGACTCATCATGCTGCCCTCTCCCGCTCAGTGAGCACTGACTATGGGCAGGCCCTGTGAGGCCCTGCAGGCTGGTTGGGGAGATAGGATTCAGAGGGGCAGCGATGACTAATGGCGTGAGGCATCAAGGAATCCAGCACCTGCGGATGCGAGAACCAGGTGCGATGGGCATGTGGCACAGAGTGGGGACGGAGGGGGTGGGGGCCAGGTTTGGGCGGGCAGTCAGGGAGCTCCATGGAGGAAGGAGGCATCACGTGAGTCATTTGCTTGTTGATGAATCCAGAGGCACTGGACCCTTAGCTCTGCACTGGCCACCCTGGGACGCGCCGGGACAGTGGGGAGCAAGGCCAGGCTGTCTTTGAGCTTACGGAGCTTAGATTCTACCAAGACATGCAGGTGTTAAACCAGGGACTACAAGAATGAAGGTTCATGAAAGCAAGGTGTAGGGGGTGGTGGGCACACAGGACGCAAAGCAGAGACCTCCCCAAAGGTGACGTGCCGGCCAAGACTGAAGCCAGCACAAGCGAGAACAGGTGTGCCAGCGTTTGAAGGGACAGACAGCCTGGCCCGTTCAAGTCAGTCTAGGAATAGGAAGGGGGCCCCTGTGGCCAGCGCCCCGGAGGCGAGGAGAAGAGGAGAGGGAAATAGAGTGAAGGGAATGTGTAGGCACGGCACCAGCCATGCAAGGGGCCCACGTCCAGAGAGATGATCTCTGCGGAGAAATGCCTCCTTTGGGGGACTCAGCTTTCTTTCAGGCCTGGGGGGAGAATATTTTCTGCTCAGAGAGAGATTAGATGTGGAGCAGAGAACAGGGGATTCAGCTTGGACCCTGGTGCCGGCAGTGCAGGCGGAGGGAAGTGTGGGGACTGGGGAGCTTTTTGGGAGGTAGAATGGCTTTGTCTGAAGGAGAGGGTCAGCGGCGATGGTGCCACCTCCTGAGAGCCACACGCAGGAGGAGAAGCCAGGTGGGTGGAAAGACCCTAACCTATGCGTGTTGTGGCCTGCTGGATGTCCAGGTGGGGTGTCCAGCGCTGGAACCCAGGGCTGGAGCAGGGGGAGTGCAGCCGGGGCTGGCATGCCTCCGAGAGGCAGGAGGGGAGCAGTGGGGAGGGAGCTGTGTGGCCTCTGCCGAGCGGAGCTCCAGTGTCACCAGCTCTGGGCGCCGTGGACCCTTCGCAGGCAGGCAGAGCACAGCACAGGGGAAGAACTAACGTGCACGCACCCGCACGTGGAAGTGCTTGCGTCCTGCCAGGTCGTCCCAGGTGCTCTAGGTGCACATCTCACCAAATCGACGCAATCACCCTTCAAGGTCATTATTGCCCCTCTAACAGATGGGGAAGCAGCAGTGCAGTGAGACTGGGATCTGCCCAAGATCATGCGAGACTGAGCGGCGAAGGAGGGATCCACACCCACGTCTGGCCAAGTCCACGGCCCAGGCTCTCATCCCAAGGAGACCTACTGCCTCCTTAAGTCCCAGGGGAACCGGGACGGCTGCCTGAACTGTGTTCTCCCAAGACAGTTCCAGAATTGGGAGGGTGCCCCCCACGCCAGCCCCCACAGAGGGCAGGGCTACGGTGACCGCATTCCCAGCAGCTCCCTGGCTGTGGGTGCATATGGCAGCACCCCACTGCTCCTGGGAAAAACCCACAGGGGCAGGCAGAGGAAGAGCCCCAAGGGGGACAGCAGGGGGCTCACCGCCCCCAGCCCTGCATTTCTGCTCCTTGTCCCTCCATGGCTGAGTCCTCCCATCCTCTATCCCTCTCCCACCGTCTGCTGGCTCACGGATGCTGCAGAGCCATCATGCACAGCAGCAGCTGCGGATCAATCTCTCCATGGCTCACCCATGCACACCACATTCAGCCATCCCCCTCAAGGTCGAAGCTTTTGTTTCTGGGTGAGAGGAGAGCCCCTCTGGCCATGCCCTGTCCCAGATAACTCACAGACCAATCAGTGCCTCCGTTCCCCTCTGCACCCAGGCACAGAGGGAGGGAGCTGATGGAGCAGCCCCACCCCATGCACCTGTGCCTTCCTTGGGGGGGTCCCTGAACTCTCCCCAGTTTCTGCAGCTCCCTCAGGTAGCTCTCCTGCGCCTTGCTGTCTATTTCCCTCTTCTCTCTTGCGTGAGTCCTCCTATACCATTTTGTCCACTTGAGCCTTCTCAAGCCACAGAATGTTAAAGATGGCTGGCAATGGACCGGAATTGAGGAGACGCATGGAACAGGTTATCTCTCAGAAACTCCAGAAGGAACCAACCTTGCTCTTGGACAGCTGGCTCCAGAACTGTGAGGCAATCCATCTCTGTTGTTTCAAGCCAGCAAACGCGTGGCAGTTTGTTATGGCAGCCACAAGCACTGGACCCGTTCCTGACTAGCTGGCGTGCAGAGGCGGACAGGGAGGGGGCAGCACCATCTTCCATGGTGCCCCATTCGAGCTCGGACCAACACTTGAAGAGAGGTAGGAACAAGTTTCTTTATGCTTTGCTCCAGCTTCTCCCCTCCTCTCTGGATCCATACTCTTGTCTCCAGCATCCGGGGAATACCCCCGTAACCCGGAAACTGGGGGAGGGGCTGGAGGGCGGGGGGCGGGGCCTACACTGCAGGTTGGATGGGAAGAATGGTGTGAAAAGGGCACCACCATCTGCCCGCCTTTCCCTCTGTGTCACAGTCCTGTTCTCACATAGCTGCCTTGGACCCCTCCCCCATCAGACTCTTACCAAATGTCATGACGCCATGTTAATCTTTTTTTTTTTTTAAGATTTTTTTTTTTTTTTTTTTATTCGACAGAGAGAGACACAGCGAGAGCAGGAACACAAGCAGGGGGAGTGGGAGAGGGAGAAGCAGGCTTCCCGTGGGGCAGGGAGCCCAATGTGGGGCTCGATCCCAGGACCCTGGGATCACGACCTGAGCCGAAGGCAGACGCTTACCGACTGAGCCACCCAGGCGCCCCGGCGCCATGTTAATCTTCAGAACAGAACCGTGTTTGTCAAGTGCTAATGGAAACAACCACAACCCTGGTAACTCCCGGGAAAGCTTCTGGCTAACAACCACCCAGGGGTAAAGGGAGCCCCGCCTGTCTTCTCTGACCAGGGGCATCAATTCCTCCTTCTCACCATCCCTGGAGCCCCACTGGACCCGCCTACAGCATCTGGCCATGCCTGCCACTCCCTCCCCAAAACTCTGCAAACCTGGGTTTCCATGGCCTTCTTCTGGTTCTCCTCTGACTTCCCTGCCTCCTTGCTTTTTTGTTCTTCTTCTTCCTCGGGCTCTGAAGAGTTGGCGTTCCCGGGTCTCTGTTCTGAGCCTTGCCATTCCTCTCCTCTCCTCTTTTGGTGAAAACACCTACTTTTTTTCCTTCTGGCAGCAGCTACTGCTTGGATGCTCGTGCGACTCAGACCTTGCCCGAATGAACGAGCTGTATTCTGATGACCTCCAGGTTCAAACGTTTCACATATCCAAAGCTGAACTCAGATCTCCACGAGCGTGTAGCGTTCTAACGCTCTAGTACTGTGAGTAGTATTGTTTGAGTGGTCCAAGCCAGAAGCAATGGTGGCCATCTTTGCTTTCCTCGCCTCCGTGTCCCCCATCCTGTCACCCACCCAGACACCCTGTCCCATCTCCTTTCATCTCCGATCTAGGTTTCGTCTGCCGAGCCCTTACTGGCCTCCTGGCCATCAGTCATTAGCCTGATCCACTTAATTAAAGGGATTTCTAACCATGTGCTTCCTGCTTCAATCCCTTCAGCGGTACCCACTGCATACAGGATAAAATACTCCTTTACAAGGAACACAAGGCCTTTTTGTCATGCCAGACACATGGTGGGTGTTCTGGAAATACTGGTTAAATGGAAGAACTCAGCAACTTGTGGTTTCTTACCAAACCACACAGCCTTACCGCTGGGTCTTTGCTCCTATTAACCCACTGTCTGACTCCTCCCTGCCCACCTCCGCTGGGCACCGCTGCCCCAGCCCCCCAGAGGGTGCTCGTCTCCAGCTCAATGTTATTACCTCCACTGCGTGGCCTCGGGATGATCTCCTTATACATCTGTCTCTCTCTCTAGACCAGCGGTTCTCAAGCAGGGGTCCCACACCCAGGGGACACGTGGCAATGTCTCCAGATATTTTTGGTTGTCACACTGGCAGGGGTGTCCTCTTGGTATCCCGTGAGGTGAGGGTGGGGATGCTGCCTACATCCTACATCGCACAGGAGGGCCCCATGACAAAGAAGGACCCAGCTCAAATGTCAGCAATCCCAAGGTTGAGAACCCCTGGTCTAGAGACGCACTGGGTCCACATCTGCCCGTGGGGCAGATCTGGAGTGGGGACTCCAGAGCCCGCCCCCACGCCCGCCGTGTTGTAAGCCCTAAACACATGTTGGCTGAGGGAACATCACCGCATGGTGCCCCAATCCGAGTGACACCCAGTGGCATCTCCAAGCGTGAGGCCTAGGCCACAAAGAAAGGCTGCCGCTGTCTCTTGGCCCTGAGAATCAGGCTTCGGGGTGGGAGGCAGCCCTTCAGAGAGAAGCAGCTTCCTCCAGGAGCCAGGGTGGACGTGACCAATTCAGCTAACAAGTTGCCAGGGCTGTGATAATGTTGCCAGACAATGAAACCGCCCTTCTTACCAACATTGACTGCCAGGCTGATGAGACAAGGCTGTTAATTAGGCCCCTAATGGCAGCCGCAGAGAGGACAATTCTTCCAAGGAAAGAGAGGGCTGGGGCCTCTCCCCTGTCCCACCAGAGACAGAGGCTGAGGCTGGGCTCTGTCACTTTTCAGAGGAGGAAGAAGACTGTCACAGCCCGGGGTGGGGGTGTGGTGGGGGGGTGGGTCGGACACTCCGTCGTCAGCCCCAGGCTCCCCGAGGGCAGGGGGTAGACCAGTTAGCTCTCGTAAGCTCTCAGCACCACACTTTGCCCAGACAGGCCCTTGATAAAGGCATTTAATAAAGAGGAGAATAAACATCAAAGGGCCCTCTCTCCCCTTTCGGGTTCTGTGTTGGTCCTTCTTGCCATCTCCCTGGATGTCCCACATTGCTGTCACCTCTCTCAGAGCCCGAGCCACTCCCTCCAGCCCTCAGGGTGACCCTGGTGCCCCACTGGACCCAGGCAGAACTGCGCTCCGCCGAGCAAGGCACAGACCAGTCCTCCTTCAGTGTTCCCTTCCATTGGCAGTGCTGATGGGGCTGTGCCAGCCACCACATCCCAGTCCAGTTCCTCAGCTTCCCCGGCCATGCGGCTCTGGGACCCAGGCAGGCGTGTAGCCAGGGCACGCTCTGGGGCCCCATGGCCAACTTGGGCCCACTGGCATGGTGGCCTGGCCTGGCTCCAGGCAGGCTGCCGAGCCCGGAAGGATGACATCCCCAGAGCAGGCTTGCTCATCTCCTGGCAGTCTGTCTGGTCCCTGGGCAGTGGCCAGCAACACAGGTTTGTGTCCCCAGCAAGAGTGTAAAAGGTCTAGGAAACCCCAAGTCCCTGGACACAAGCCTCTAAGAGCCACGCCCGGCTCCGAATTAACATTCTTGACCATCGTCATAACCATAGCAGCTCCCTCCATTCAGCAGCTCGCGTCCCAGGGTGCTCTGTGCTGCTCCGTGGGCTTCCCCAGCTACAGATGCATCGGAGCCACAGACCTGCCCTCCATAACAGACACCGGCCAGCACCTCCTCCACAGGCCCCTCGGATCCCTGGGCACCTGCCGCCAGCAGGGACCGCCTGGCCCCGCCTCCAGCCTGCCCTCCAGCACCTTCAAGGAGGTGCCTCTCTGAGGCTGCACCCCAGAAGAAGGGTCATTATTGCTAATGCCTTTTCTCCCCCATCTGTTGTGATTGTTTACACTCCACTTGCTAATTAGAGACTAATTAGCTGGTGCTGAAATTCATCACTTTCCAAACACAACACGGCAGCTTGAGGAGCACAGCGATTGGGCAACATCTGCACCTCTGCTTGGAGCCCGGAGACAAGGTGCATTGGGCTCCTCCTCCTCCCCCGCCCCTCCCCTCTCCTCCTCCTCCGCCTCCTTCCCCTCCTCCCCCTCTTCCTCCTCCCTTCCACTCTTCCCCAAATCTGCCCTTTGATTCGGTACCCCAGTACGGTGCGGGGCATGGCTCAGGGTAAGGACTCAGGAAATTCTCACCGGGCTAGCGCACGAATGACGACCAAAGCGTTGATGGGACCAGGTGTGTGGCTGGGGGAAGGAGGGCGGGACCAGCAGCTGCCCATGACTCAGTGGGGATAGCTGGGGAGGGGTGGGTTCCTGAGGGGCAGGCCAGAGACCGGACCTCGGCAAGGCCTTTGGGGTACTGGGTGAGGGGGTGCAGGCGCAGAGCGAGAGGGAGAAAAGACAGACAGGAAGGAGCATGTGGGAAGATGAAGGCACGAAGCCAGGGGCAGAAAGAGGAGCACCAGGGAGTCAGGGCGGCAGGCGGGTGGAGGGAAGGAGTCTTGGCGCTGGCTCCCTGGCTCGGGGTGAGGAGATGGGATTGCATCTGAGAGAAATCTCTGTGGCCCACCGGCAGCCTCAATTGAAACCATCCATTTGCATGACAGCCGGGAGCGGAGAGCCTGGGCCCTGACCTCCCTTTTTCTCATCTCAGAGAAAAAAGCTGCTATTCCCCCAAGTTCCCTTCTCCTACGCTGGGGGCTGCGGGGCCTCAGGGCCAGCTGCCCGACTCCTTTGCATCCTCTGGGCCTCCCTAGGGATGGCCACCCCAGGAGATCAGCTGGCTGCCAGCCCGGGGCCCAGGAGCCTCCGAGATGCAGGGTCTCCTGCCCAGGCCCTGGGGGTGATGAGCTGGGGCTCATGCGAGGGAAGCTGCAGGGCAGCCTGGGGTCTGGAGGGGAAAGAGTGGAACCTCATCTCTACCCCTCTCCTGGTGACATCCCCAAAGATGCTGCCAACCCTTGTAGCCCTGGCCAGGGAACCAAAGGTCACCTCAACTGAAAACCCTCACCGTGACAAACACATGGGCTTGCTCTCACTGGTGTACGAGCCGTATGCGTGTCTTCCTTGAGGGAGGGTTCCAGGAGACCCCACAGCCTGGGCCTAAACCGCCCCTCTGCCGCTTTCTTACTGTGTGGCTTAAGGTACACTGCATAACTTCTCTGAGCTTCTTTACCCATCTGTGAAATGCGGATGTCAACGCCTTGCTCACGGGGTGGCTGTGAGGACAAAGATGACGGTTTCCTCTTTTTAGCACGGTGCTTGGTAGCGGATATGAACCAGACTGGAGGGCAGGGGGTGGGGGCGTTCTCCAGGCTGGCTGCCTCCGGGAGCAAGCAGACCGTCTCCTTCTTCCCCTGCCGTCCCTTGCGTGCAGTCCAGTTCACAGCCCTCTCTCCGGGAAAAAGAGAAAAGCCTCGATTTGTCATGTTTGCCAAATTTCCACGCTCTAAACACTCCCAGCGCGGCCAATTCCAAGCTCTTGATGGGACACCCCTGAACAGCGATCGGGAAGAGAGGCAGACGACGACGAGCACCAACCCTGGCCACCAGCGCCTGTGTCTCACCGAAGTAGGACTCGGGAGCAGAAATCTCTCTGCCGGTGGGTGTAACTGGCAGGGGGCTGTCCTGGAACCTGGGCCAGGCCAGGTGAGTCCCTGACACACAAGGCTGCTTTGTCCATAGGTGGCTACTGTCCATGAGTGGACTTAGGCCTCTGTGTGGCACAGAAGGGGAGAGGAGGGGGGCTGCACCCCAGATTTCACTCCTGCCCCCACCCCAGCTGCCCTCCAAGCTCTCTGGAGGCCTCCCCGTACCCATTAGGTAAATGAAGTGCAGGGCAGTCTTGATCCCTTTGGGAGGGATTAGAGGATGGACGCCCCCTGTAAGGACTATACCACCTACCAGACACACCCTTTCTTCCTAATTCCTCCCCTTCTATCCTGACTCCTTCCCTTTGTACACACAGGATGTACACATCTTTTAACCTCATACCATGTTCTAGGTGCTCTGCTGACCCAGCCAACAGGCCCCAATCCTGGCCCCACAGAGTTTATGGACCTGAGCAGCATCCGAATCCCCTGGAGGGCTTGTTAGAAAAAGATATGCTGAGCCCCATCCGGAGTACCTGATTCAGCAGGAAGAATCTGCCTTTCTGACAAGTTCCCAGGTGAGGCTGTTGCCACTGGTCCAGGGACCACACTTTGAGAAGCACTGGCCTGGGGGGAGAGCCAGAGAAGCAAGCAGGCGATCTCCACCCAGGGAAGGTAAGCAGCGCTGGGCTGGGGAGGACTCGGGGGGCTGCGGAGTTCAGAGGCCCTTCTCCAAGCCCAGGAAAAGCTATGACTTGATTTCTTGTTTGCCTTCCACCGCCAAGCTCCCCCCAGTCTAGTTAAGAGACAATTACAGGCCTTGGGTGTATGGGTCCCGCCTCCCACCTCTCCCCTCCGTGCTTTCCAAGCCCCCTGGGTGGTGTGTGCCACCCGGGCACCCCACCTCTCTCTGCAACAGGGCCAGGTGTGCTGACGTCTGTTCGGACAAGGGGAGAATGGCCTAGGTAGGCCACAGAGAGACAGACACCCCCCCTCCAAACTAATGAGGAGGTCACAGAATCACTCATCACTTCCTCTCTGCTTCCTCCCACCCAAGGCCTACAGGGGTGTCCTTTCCAGGAGCAAACAAGTGGGGGAACTCGGGGGCACAAAGCTAGTTCCCAGCTCCTACCCCTGCCCTCGTTGGGGGCAGGTGACAAGGGGCTGCTGGGGCCTCTTTGATGTTGGAAGACTATGGAACAGCCTACAGGTAACTGCAGCCCAGCCCTCCTCCTCTCCTTGGTCCCTACCTCCCCCTTCCTGACACCCTAATCCATCCCAAAGGGATCAAGACTGCCCTGCACTTTATTTACATAATGGGGATGGGGAGGCTTCCAGAGAGCTTGGAGGGCAGCTGGGGTGGGGGCAGGAGTGAAATCTGGGGTGCAGGAGCACCGGCCTACCCTGAGGCTTTGCAGATAGGAGCTGGATCTTGGATGGGTGCCCGCCTGAGTTGGCAGCCTGGGACAGTGAGGCGTGTGCGTGTGTGTGCATGTGTGTGTGTGTGCGTGTGCACGCGTGTGTCTGGATGTTCAGTTAATACTCAGCTCCAGATATTAATCCCTTTTTACGCAAAGAGACAATGGATCGTAAGCCCCGAGAAATCAAACTGAAACTCGGCCAGCCTCCTGCCCTGCTTCCCTCACCCCTGCCAAATGGACCCGCCTGTTAACGAGGGAGATAAACGGAGAGGCCATCAAAGCAGATTTTCAATCTGCCCATGATTTCGCTCTGGGGCCTTCAGAACTCCATGGCTCCCCTCCTCCTGCCCCAACTGCTGCCTCTCTGCCTTCCGTTCCTTCTCCACTTTGTTCCCCAACCCCCATGCTTTTATCTGCCCAAGTTGGATCTATTGACCCGACTCATAAGGGCTCCTTTGATTGGCTCCAGATCTGATAACGGAGAGCAGGAGGCGGGGATGGAAGGGGCAGAGAGGGTGGCCATGGGGCCTGGAGGGTAGAGGCTGGGAGAGAAAGGGAGGTTTGTTTTTGGGGGGAAAAGGGCCTTCTCCCTATGGCATCTTTCCCTGGTGCACTGACTCAGTTTCCCTCTTTAAATTCCCTCCGCCCCTCTCTACTGTCTTGCCAGGAAGCACCTAAACCCATTCTTACAAGTACAAATGACCTTGGAGGAGAAAAATCCAGCATGTCCATCCACGAACATGCCACTGGCTGCAGGGAAGGGAATGAAGAAGTGGGCCTGGCCGGCTCAGCCCTGCCTGGCACAGGGTACCTGTTGCTGGGTGAGCAGCAGCACCATTGAACCCTGCAGGTCGCGTGGCTTATTCCCACCCGGGAGGTGACAGGCGCAGAGGCAGGTACCTTGTCCCGGGGGCAACTGACTGGTACCCGGATGATGAAGATTCGTGACACCCGGGGATGCTGGGCCTGGCAGGAAGGGGTCAGTGAGCGCTGGGAGTGCAGCACACACTCAGATGCCAGACAGACTCATCTCAAGTAGGTACCATGACTGTGCCCATGTTATACTTGGAGAAACTGAGGCACAGACAGGTGAAGCAGCTTCCCGAAGTCACAGCTAATAATCAGCAGAGCAGCCTGTTGGGCTCCCAAGTTGGTAGCCCCTGCACCAGGCTCCTCGCGTTTCTCCTTTGCTGACATCCCCCCCCCTTCCCCCTTCGTCGCTCTGCCCCCTTGGAGAGGGATCACTGAGGGCCTGCTGCCAGAAACTCATCATGTGATTCTGGGGCCTTGGGACCTCAACCCAGGATTCTGGTTCTAAAATGTGCAAGGATAGCTTTTTCAATAAATACATAAATAAGTCAATGTGCACGGTGACATGTGAGATGATGAGTAGCCGAGCGAACCACCTTCTGGCCTCCTAATGAATAATGTCAAACAAGGTCATGCTCAGGGACAGCCAGGCCTGAGTGGGCCCCACTGGGGCTGCCTCTTCTCAAACATAAACGACTTGGCGGGGGAGGACTTTGGTCATGGTGTCCCCATCTCCTGGATGGGGGAACCAACCAGGAGAAGCAGAGTGGGGCTAGACGCTGGGCCTCCGGGCCACCCCCTTCCCCGCACCCCCCACCTCCACCTTGCTCTGGCGGCCACCCCATTGTTGCCCTAACCTCCAGGGGGCTTGCCTTCCCATCCACCAGCCACCGTTCTGGTCTCGCTGCACATCCCGGATGTGCTCTCTGGAGCAAAGTGATCCCCCCAAGAACAAAGGGGCAGGTGACCCCAGAAGAAGGCCAGAGAGAGGACCGAGCACCATCCGCGCTTCCCTGCCTCCTTTCCTCCTCAGCCCCAAAGGGGACAGGAGTTCCGCTTCTACCCCTTCCCCTCCAAATCTCCCCAAGGACTAAGGAGAAGCCTCGGGGACATTTCCTTGTCGCTGGAAATTTGTCTGGCCATCACTCACTGGACAGGCTGAGCAGGCCTCTTACGGGGGAAAAACAACCATAAATGGGAGAGTGAGAAATCACTCGTTTGTCATAGAAGGGAAGTCAAGTCTAAGGGAGGCAGCCCCCTGAGGGCCGGGCAGGGTCAACGGGAAGGAAGGGAGATTAAACACTCAACCTGCCCGCCTGCCATAGATCAGCCCTGCTCTGCTGAGCACAGCTGCCTCAGGGAGAGGGTGCTGGGGCCGTGCATGGGGGAGGGGAGGCTGCAGAAGCTGGGAACCAGGTGGGTGCTAGCTGCAGAGGGCACAAATGGTATGGCTGGGCCTCAGGTCACAGCCCCCGGGTTATAAAGCCATTTGCCTGGGTGGGAGCAAGAGTCCCGTTAGGGGCTGAATCGTGTCCCAGGAGACAGATATCCTCAAGGCTGCACCCCTGGTACCTATGACTGTGACCTTATTTGGAAATAAGGCCTCTGCAGACGTAACCAAATAAAAATGAGATCACTGAGGTGGGCCCTCATCCAGTATGACTGGTGTCCTTATAAGAAGAGGGGAATGTGGACCCAGACACGCAGGGTGGAGGCCATGTGACTACACATGGGCAGAGTCTGGGGGAGATGCAGCTGCGAGCCAAGGAATGCCAAGGGCTGCCCAGAAGCGGGGAAGAGGTGAAAAAGGATTCTCTCCAGGTCTTGGGGGACTGCGGCCCTGCTGACACCTTGAGTTCAGACTTCTGGCTTTTGGGACCGTGACACAAGAAATTTCTTGTATTTTAAGCCACCCAGCTTGTGGTACTTTGATACGGCAGCCCCAGGAAACTCCTACAAGTCCTAAGAGCGTAGTCTGTCCCCGACCCGATTCCTCCAATAAACTCCGAGCCCAGTAACAAGTTAGCAAACAAGCCCAGTCCACTCCCCTGTTTCACACCATCCCAATTCCCACATGGTCCCGCAACTCCACCTCTGGGGGTGTGCTCCGAAGACCTGAAAGCAGGGGTGTCTAGGAGGTACATGCACACCCACGTTCACACCCGAGAGGGGCCAGTGACCCAAAATGTTCATCGATGGATAAGTGGATAAACAAAACATGGTCTGTCCGTATGGTGGGATATTATTCAGCCCCAAAAAGGAAGGAAACTGTGACAGCTGCTTCAACATGGATGAACCTCGAGGACGACATCATGCCCAGTGAAGTAAGCCCACGCCCGAAGGATGAGAACTGTGTGAGTCCGCTCACATGAGGTGGCTAGAGCCGAAACACCCTTGGAGACCGAGAGGAGAGCGGTGGATGCCCGGGGCTGCAGGGAAGGGAACGGGGAGCTTGTGTTGATGGGGACAGAGTCTCGGCTAGGGAAGACGAGCACAGCTCCAGGGGTGATGGCGGGAATGGTTTGCACGACACAGTGAGTGTACTCAATGCCTCTGACCTGTCCACGTAACAAGTGGTTAAAATGGCAACTATGCTTATCGTGGCGAGCTTCTGCACAACGTGCAATTGTCAAACCACTGTGTTGTACGCCTAAAGCTAATATAATATCGCATGGCAGGTCTACTCCAATTGGGAAAAAAAGGATAAAAATGGTGAACTTTATGTTATGTATATTTTTACCCCACAAGGAGTTTGTTTGTTTGGTTTTTTTTTCAAAAACCCCGCATTTCCATGGTTCCCTGCTGCCCTTGGAGTAAAACCAGAACCTCTTTCTGTGGTCTGGCACAGAGAAGGTGCCCAGTGAACAAAGGAGTGAAGTGGATGGATGGATAGACAGACAAATGGATAGATAGGTGGATGGATGGACAGAGAGATGGACAGACGGATGGATGAATGGATGGATGGACGGATGGACAGATGGACGGATGGACAATGGATAGACAGATGGATGGACGGACAGACAGGCGGACGGATGGACAGATGGATGGACAGATGGGTGAAGCATTCCACTGAAGGACAGAAGGGTGGAAGGAGGGACCCAAGGCAGCAGGCAGGTGCCCAGCAACAACCCAGCTATTGAATTACAGCAAGGGAAGGAGTTTCTTGGCTACTTCTCCGGCATGGGGCTGGGCTGCCTGCAGGAGAACTCTGACCAAGCCCTTCAGGACCCCCGCTGGTGGGCAGGCCTTGGGGGGATTACACAGACATGACCCTGCACACACAAGTGGACATGTGCAGAAGGGGAGACCCACACTCTCCATCCAACACACATCTACAACAGGCTGGGCCCCCTCCGGGGCTTTACAGTTTCCCACACAAAACTGAGGCTCAGATGAGACTGGGGCTCACAGAGGTTAGCTGACTTGCTCAGCAAGACCCCTGGTAAGCAGCTACCGAGAGGGCGTGCAGCCAGGGTCCCCACTCCTAGCTACCAGGCCGCCCTGCCTTCTCTGCTCCCAGTGGCCTCGCTACACAGTCAGGAATCCACCAGACATGGAAGCAAGGTCTGGGGAAACATTATTGTGACCCCCTGTGGTTTAACACAGGTTAAGTCAGATACAAATCTGAGACAGGAAATAGAGAAACCTCTCATTCAGTCCTGATAGAAGTGAGCATTAGGTGGTGGTGGTGCTGAAGGAACCTCTTATTTTGGGGCAGGATAGCTCTAGATTTACAGAAGAGTTACGAAGAGGGTTCCCACTGAGCCCACACCCAGCCGCCCCCAGGGCTCACATCTTACATCACGATGGTACATTTGTCGAGACTAAGGGACAAATACTGACATCTCTTTTATTAAGTACACGATGTCATCCGCATAATCTATAAGCTTCTTTTCTAGGGTTTCCCGCACATCCTTTTTGGGTTCCAGGATCCCGTCCAGGATGCCTCATTATGCTTGGTCGTCACGTCTCCTTAGGCTTGTATAGACTGTGACAATTTCTCAGACTTCCTCCTTTTTGATGAGCTGATAGTTTCCATGACCTCAGGTATTTGCAGAAGGTCCCTCAGCGAGGGTGGCCTGGTTTGTTGTAATCTTTAAAGACCAGTGGGAAGGAACATTTGACACGCATGTGCCCATATGCACACACACACGTGCACACACACATGCACACCACATACCAAATAAACACGCTTCTTTGTGTCTAACTTCAATCTCTCCTGCTGCAGCCATGATACCACTGTAGTGTCAATGGGGTTTTATCTTTGATAACTTCTCTGATGTCCCTCACAGAATGTGGCACTAGGTATGACATTTAGTATAGCGCCCACTTTATAAACGAGGACGCGGATGCTAGCTGGCAAGGTTATGCTTGAAGACACTCATCCCTGGTAGCAGAGTCCCCGACTTAGGCCCCAGGCCAGGGTCCTTCCCTGTGCCTCTCCGCTCCATGGGACTTCACCTACCCCTCAAGTCAAGCCTGGTCCGGGAGGCAGGGGATGAGCAAGATCCTGGGAGGCCAGAGTCCAGCATCTTCACCAGAGCAGGGGGAAGGGTCATCCCTCTGAGCCCCTGCCCCAGCCACAGCTGGAGGAGCCAAGCTCTGGCTGCCAGTTCACGCCCCAGGCCCGCCCCCCGGGCCCCCCCACCCCACCCATCGCACCACCCCAATACGCAGCAGTGCTGGGTGGTGTCGGCTGAGCAAGCCGTCAATGGACAGCCACCAGGGGCCCAGCCCTTGCTGTGGGAACGCCCCCTCCTTGATGTCCCCTCCCTGCTCCTGGCCAGGGTGGTGTGGGCACGCTCAGAGCATCCGTGAGGGCAGCATTGGCTGGGGACAGGCCGCTGGGCCGGAGGGTGGGGGGCGCCAGGGAAGGGGATCAGGAGGGGTGGGCTGCAGCACGTGCAGAGACTACTGCCCAGGGCTCTGTGTCCTGCCTGAAGACACCAGCTCTCCCGCCGGCAGAGCGGATGCAGAGGCGCGGACAGTCCCCACTTTGCAGATGACACCGGAAGGACCCGAGTGAACCCTGACCGCGCACTTAGCAGGTGGGGCACGCTGCTGACTGTCTCATGCTCACCGCCTTCGGCATCCCACCCGTATCGGCAGGAGGTGCCCACCACCCCCATTTCACACACGAGGGGACAGAGGCCAGCTCCGTCCCTCACCCTGCCCTCCCTGTCTCTCCCTGCTGGCTGTGCGTTTCTCCTGGCGGACGTACCTTCTGATTTAGTCTGCTTTTGTTTGATTTGATAGGAAAATGAGCTTGCCCAGAATGCAGAGCTGCAGAGGGAAGGGAGTGCAGGGCGGCCCCATGCTGAGTGGCAGGAAGGCGCGGACGTCAAATTCAAAGCAGACTGTCACTAACGAATCCACCCACGGAACACTTGGGCTGTGTTTAGATATGAGAGTGAGAGCCTAGTCAACGGGGGCTTGTGGTTTGGTGGAGATCAAGTGGGGCTTGGAGTCTCAGATCTGGGGTGCAAGTTCTGGCCTGTTTTTACTATGTACCCTTAGGACAGCCCCTAACTTCTCGGAGCTTCTGCGACTAAATGGTGACAAATGCATCTCTTTTAGGGGGTATCGTGAGACTGTGAAACCCCTTGCAAACTGTCAAGTGCCGTACAGTTGGGAGGGTGTATGTTTGGATTCTCAGCAGCCGGGGAGACTGAGACCCCGTGGAGGGGTCTTGGGGTCTGGGCCTCTGGACACTCGGCCTCTACCCCCAAGCCTGCAAGGGGCCTGAGGCTTGCAGAGCCATGATTTGGTGATTCTCTTTAAGATACAAAATATCAAATAAAATTATGTATAAAAGCCTCCGAGGGGTGTGCAGCTGAGGGGCCCTGAAGCCTCATTAGCTTGGTAGGAAATTGCCTACGACCGCAGGAGGTGCCCGGAGGTGACTGTGCTCCCACGCATGCTCAGAAGTCATGCCACTCATTAGAAACTGCACTCGCTCTGTGCCCCTAGAGTGCACAGCCCCGGGGGTCCCTGGCCTGCGAGTGCAGTGGGGCTGGCTTGAGCTCTGGGTGGGCAGTCCATCGGGCCACACATCCCAGGACAGGACAGGCACATCTCCTTTCTAGGGCTTAGCCTCCTCATCTGCAAACGAGGAGGGGCCTGGTGATCCTTCCTAGAAGTTTTTATTGCTTCTGAGATTTTATGAATACATTTAATCGGTTCTGAGGGGGCACTGGAGAGGAGGGAGCCCCTGCTTTTCCCTGTCCTCCTGTCCAGGACTCAGGACTCCAGAAGGGTTGAGCAGGGAGGGATGGAGGGGGAGGGCAAGCTCGGGGTCAAGGGCAGTGACGCTGCCTGGCCTGAGCCAGCTCTCACCTTCCCTCTCAGGTATGGTATGGGGGGGTGTCCTTCCTATGTCCCCAGGGAGGATGCTGGAGGGGCGCAGAGGTCAGCAGACACCCACCACTCGGGAAAGGATTCACACTCCGAGGACAGATTCCCCGCACAGTCCGTTCCCCACCCCACCCCCAACCCTGGAGTGTAGAACCAGAGCCCTGGTTCAGCAACCGTCAGCCAGATTCTCCCTCTCTGCTCCCACTACACAGGGAACCGCCCTGTAGAGGTAAGGAGCAGCTTCCCCAAACCTTTCCCCCATCCATGCAGGAGTTACTATTACGAAAGATGACGTGGGCCAGGAAGCACATCTGGTCACAGAAGCACCCATGCACCTGACCCCAGAAAGAGCCATTGATTCAGGCCAGTGTGAGGGGCCACACTCGGCCTGCTCCCCTGCCTTCCGTCACGGAGGCTGGGGATGGGGTTAGCCGGCCTCCCGCCACCTTCCAGAGTCCAGCCTAGCCAGCTTCCAGTGGAGGGTGGGGGTACAAGAGCCAGGCCCATCCTCCAGGAGCCCCAGGGCATAAGGAGGGAGGCAGCCTCTGGACCCTGGGCACTGCCCTCCTTCAGCAAGCATGGACTGGGCGCCTCCTGGGTGAGGCCCTCATGGGACCCATGTGACTGGCATGGCTCACCTGCCTGCCGAGGCTCAAAGCCACACACAAGTGCTTTGAAGTTGCAAGTAGGTAGAACCCTCTGGGGACACAGGGAAAACTCCATGGAGGAAGTCACACTTCAGCATGGTCTTAAAGAGGAACAGAAAGGTGAGCAAAGGAGAGAAATGCATGTGGTGTGTTTGGAGAACGGGAGGTCCTTTGATGCAGCTGGAGGTCAGGGCACCTGGAGACCAGGAGATGCGGGAGGTCTGTCCCGTGATGATGGTCACCTGCACTTATGGAGAGGCGCTCCACTTCCTTTGCTCTCCCTGTACTCATTTAAATTCACACAACAAACTTTGAGGCCTGCCTGGCACCCTCATCCTTCAGGCTGAAGCTTCGCTGACTTCCTTCAAAGCCTCTCCTGCTACTCCCCAGCAGGTGGATTGGGACCTGTCCTGTGTGTTCACATAGCTTCCTCTCTTCACACATCACTGTGTCATCGCCAGAGTCTGCAATAGGATCTGGTATGGAGCAGGTGCTTCTCTACTGGATGGAGGGAGGGAGGATGGAGGGAGGGTGGAGGGAAGGATGGATAGAGGGATGGATGGATGGATGGACAGGTATGTAGGGAGATGAATGGACAAGCTAATGGATGGACAAACAGATGAACAGATGGATGGATGGATGGATGGATGGATAAATGGATGGGCAGAAGAGTGGATAATGGATGGATGGATGGATGGATGGATAAATGGATGGGCGGAAGAGTGGATGATGGATGGATAAATGGATGGGCAGAAGAGAGAATAATGGATGGATGGATGGATGGATGGATGGATATACGGACAGATAGAGGGGTAGATAGATGATGTATGCATGCACGTTTGAACTGATGGACAGATGGATGTATATACGGATGGTCAGATGAGTGGGTAAATGGATGGATGGATGGACAGATAGAGGGGTGGATAGATGATTCATGCATGCATGGAGACACTTACAGCCCCAGAATCATCATGTCACACTCTGCCGAGAATCATTCCAAGAACCATCTCAGATACCATCTAACCCAAGCCCCTCATCTCACAGGTAGATAACAGAGGCTCACCGGAGGGGAGGGGGGTGAGGAGAGAGCTGGGGGGATGGCTCACGTGAGACCTTTGGGCAGATTGGGGGACCAGCCAGAGTCGGAGCCCGGGTGCCCATGCCAGGGCCTATCAGTTGCCCAGGATGCAGGGGCAGCAGGTCTCTAGCAGGCGGGAGTGAGTCAAGAAGGTCACAGCCACTGAAACAGCTCACCCATTCTCCCTCCTTGTCCTCCTGCAGAGAAAGGTCTCTGAAGCCCACATCCTCTTCTCAAGGCTGGAAGTCACACCCTCTATGTCTGGTTGGGGTTCCCCTCCCCAAGACACCTCCGACTTCAGGGAGTGAGATGCAGGGAGTGCACCCCTACTGGAGTCCCCAAACTTCCCGCCCTTTCTTCCCCAGCGGCCCACCCACCCCCGCTGTGTGTTGGTTGTGCCAGCCCCGGGGGGGGGGGGGGGGGGGAGGGCGGGGGGGAGGGGGTCTCCGGAGAGCTGACTCTGTCATCCTCTCTCCGGAAGACTTTCTCCATAATTCATGAATGTGTATGTGCATTAGAGACGGTGGGGGGCTACTGGGAATACGGGGGGGCAGGGAGGAACGAGGACCAGGGAAGGGACCCAGGGCACTAGGACACTGAGCTAAAGAGGCTCTTGCTTCAAGTGGGCAGAAGCCCTAGAAGCAGAGAATCCCTCTCCGCCACACACCATCACCCCAGTCCCAAGCCCCAGAGGCTGATGCATATCCCACTGGGAGGTGGTCAGGGGACAGCACTGCCACTTCCCGCTGCTCCCCCAACCTGATTAGGGCTGATTAATGGCAAGCCCCGCTGAACAGGATAATGTGACCACCAGCTGGTCTCGGGGTGGGGGGGTGGCGAGGGGTGTCCCTTGGCTCTGCAGGGCTGCCCCATGGACACCAGCCCGGCTCTCGGGACTGGTTCTGGCCTCATTCTTCCAGGGCCTCGCTCCCCTTTCTGGTGGGCCCCTGCAGCCTCCAGGCTGCCCCCATCCCTTCCCTAAAGCTAGGGCTTTCTTAAAACCACATCAGGGAGAGGCCCCAAAGGGATTCTCAGGTGGTGGACCTGAGCAGGCTGAGGGAACAGCCTCAGGGTGAGGAGGGGGTCTCTGAGAGGGGCCAGGGGTCGCACCCTTCTGCCTGTCAGGATTGGGCTGGCTCAGACAAGCGGTTCTGGAGGTGACAGGCTGCAGTGTGTGGAGCTCGGGTGACCCCAGGCTTAGACGAGGCGGGGCCCCTGCCAGGGACCTGGACCCACCTCAAAAGATGACAACTGTCAACGAACAGACAGGCTGCAGACTGGGAGGAAGTGTCTGCAAAAGACACACCTGCTGAAGGACTGTGATCCAAATTATACAAAAAACTCTTAAAACTCAACAACGGGGAAACTAACAACCTAATTAAAAAAATGGGCCAAAGACCTTCACAGACACCCCACCAAAGAAGACAGACGGATGGCGGATAAGCACATGGAAAGATGCTCCACATCCTTTGTTATCAGGGAAATGCAAATTAAAATGACAATGAGATTGTTGTTTTTAGAATGACCAAAATCTGGAACACTGACCCTCACCACATGCTGGAGGGGACGTGGAGCAGCTGAGAGCTCACCGGTGGCTGGTGGGAATGCAAAATGGCAGGGCCACCTTGGAAGCCAGCTGGGCCGTTTTTTACTAAACTCAACATACTCTTAGCATTCGATCCAGCAGAAATGCTCCTTGGTATTTAGCTAAAGGAGTGGAAAACTTAGGTCCAACCAAAACCTGCAAGTGGTGTTTATAGCAGCTTTATTCATAATCACCAAAACTTAGAAGCAACCAAGATGCCCTTCAGTAGGCGAAAAGACAAATACACTGTGATCCATCCAGACAACGGAAGATTACTCAAGGCTAAAAAGAAATGAGCTATTATTTAGCCATGAAAAGATATGGAGGAATCTTAAATGCATATCACTACATGAAAGAAGCCAATCTGAAAAGGCTACAGCCTGTATATGATTCTATCTGTATGACATTCTGGAAAAGGCAAAACTATGGAGACAGTAAAAAGATCAATGGTTTCCAGGGGGGAGGGAGAGGGAGGGATGAACAGGTGGAGCACCGAGGATTCTGAGGGCAAACTGCTCTGTGTGATACTGTCATGGTAGATAAATGCCATGAGACATTTGTCCAAACCCATAGGATGGACAAGACCAACTATGAACCTTACCGTGAACTGGGGCTTCTGGGTGATAATGGCGTGCCCATGGAGGTTCATGGATTATAACCAGTGCACACCCTGACTCGGGATGTCAATAGTGGGGAGACTATGCACGTGTGGGGGCACAGCACAATCCTGTCTATGCTGATTGTATGATAGTGGGGAGACTATGCATCGTTGGGCCAGGGAAGGGCTGGCCGCCTCCCATGGGAACTCTGTACTTTCTGCTCCATTTTGCTGTGAACCTAAAACCTCTCTAAAATAAAGTCTTAATTTAAAAAAGATGCCAACTGGAGACAGGTTGGGGAAAAGTGGCCAAGAAAAGGTTTCAGGCAAGGGGCAAGGGGGAGTCCTAAGGGAAGGGAGAGGGTGGGATAAGGAGAAGCCTGGGTCCTCACCCTCCCCTCCCCAGACTCGGGCGGGGGGCAGGCTGAGGTGTTGGGCTCGCAGAGAGGAAAGAATCAATTAACTCATTAGGCTGACATGTCTGCGAACATCGCTCCTGGGACTCGACGGGCCTGGCAGCCGGTCGTGGTTTAATGGGCCCTTTTGCTCTGAAATGACACCTGGGCCAGCTGCTTCTTCCATGGCATGAGACATGCTTAAAGATGTAGGGAGGCACAGTGGGGTCGGCTCCCCAAGGAAGAGGGGCAGAGGCTGAGCGGGAAGACAAGGCCAGGTGTCCATCGTTGGGCCAGGGAAGGGCTGGCCGCCTCCCAGGTCATGACTCAGGACACATTTCCTCTGTCTGTCCCTGGGTGACCAGAGGGGAGCAGGTCAGTGTTGGTGGGGAGACCCGCTTCCAGCCTCTGAACCTTAGGGCCCTTGTGGGTCTGTGGAAGGGCCTTGCCTTTCAGTTCTGATATTCTAGGATCTGTGATTTTGAGTGGAATTCACTTGTGGGTTGTTTTCTTTTAAAGATTTTATTTATGTATGTATGAGAGAGAGAGAGACAGTGCACGGGAGAGAGTCGGGGGAGAGGGAGAAGCAGACTCTATGCTGAGCGTGGAGCCCGACATGGGGCTCCATCCCATGACCCTGAGATCATGACCTGAACTGAAATGAGTCGAACGCTAAACCGACTGAGCCCCCCAGGAGCCCCTAGATTGTTTTCAAACACCCAACCACTCAAAGTGTCTCGTGCCAGAGAACAGGACTGCTCAGAGGGGCAGGCATCCTATTATCTCTGGTCACACAGGCTATCAGGGGCACAGCCGGGATGCAAGCTGTCTCCTGGGGCCCAGGTGCTCACCTCCCCACCCCCTCCTGGATGCATTTCCCGGAGAGTCTATCTGGCTGTGCTGGTCTCCTCCCTCTTAGGGGACCAAGCCTGGCTTTGGCCCAGTGTCCTCTTTTGGACACGGCTGCTGAGTGAAGCAGCCAGACCCTCAGTATCAACTCCCTGGAGGCCTGGACAGGTGGCAGACTCTGGGCTTGGTTGGGTAAAAGGCTCTGAAGCTACACTGACCATTAAACCGGGGTGGTGGTGGGGGGGGCAGGGAGCACAATCCTGTCTATGCTGATTGTATGACATGGGCTCAGAGAGGGCAGGTCTGCAGTGAGGGGAGCCCCCAAAGAGTGCCGATGTGGGGATGGAGCTCAGCGAGGACCTGCATCCTGTTCCCCTCCAGGCCAGAGGGAGGGCAGAGGCCATGAAGACGTCCCTAAAGGCTCACTGGTCTCCTTCAGGCTCTTGGTCAGAAGGGAGAGAAAGAAAAGAACACATGTGTTTTGAGCCGTTCAGCATGCCAGAGACTGTGCTGTTTGCTGTTTACATTTTTTTTTAATCTCAATTAACCAGAAAAGTTGAAGTATTATTGGCCCATTCTATAGAATGAGGAAACGGAGGCTAAGAGCGGTTAGGTCACCTGTCGGGTGTCTCAGCGAGAGGAAGTGGCAATGGTGATATTCAGGCCTGGGACCCGTGCCCTTCTGCTACCCCAAAGCTCGCAGGATTCCAGTGATGTTCCTGCCGGGAGGCAGAGGGCCCCGCTGCGTGGCCTTGGTTTCCCACCTGTCCCCCGAGCGGCCCCCCCTGCCAGCGCAGCATTGCGCCTGGCTTCCCAGCAGCCTCCTCGGCACGGGGCGCTCACAGCCCCTAGCGTGGGCACGGAATCGCCATCCTATTGTGGAATATTTTGGAGTACTGAAACTGATGCCCAAGGTCCACGTGGAGTGGCCCAGGAGTGCTGGGCTTTGTCCATCGCCCTCCCGGCGGCTGCCTCACTGTGCCGAGAGGGCAGTGCCTGCTCCCTGGGGAGGACGTGGCTGCGGTGGACACGGCCCAGAGCCCGGCCCTGTCCAGGGGACCCAGCGCGGAGGGAAATCAGGCTTCCCTCTTACCAAGCCAGTATTCAGCCTTCGTGTGACTGAAGCCTCTGGCCCGTACACTTGGCCCTGCTGCTGTCCCGAGGAAGGATGGGCATCTGGCAGGTGGTTCCCCCACCGCCCGCCCAGCAACCTCCTCCTGGCCTCGGTGATGGGCCCAGATGCCCCGGGGTGTGCCACACACACCAGCAGCTGCTGTCTGCTTTTCCCTTCTCAGCACCCGGCTTTCAATGAGACCCCAGTTGCCTCCTTAAGAGACGAGTCAAGGACTCCTGTCGCTGTGACGCCATCAGCCTTCTCATTGTTCGCGGAGACGCTGGGCGCCAGGAGCCCTTGCCCAGGCCCTGCTGCCAGCTGATCAAGGAATGATTTCCCTGCCACAGGGAAAAACCAGCAAGCAGCAGTCTTCCTCTGTGAGGAAGCTCTGAGGCTGACAGGAGAAGTGGAGTAGGGAGCAGGGAGGGGGCAAAGGAGAGAGAATGGGAAGAGAAGAGGTGGCCCCCTCCACCAGGCAGCCTTCTTTGATTACTGCAGAGCAGGGGGCCAGCCACCTGGGGTGGCTTACTGAGAAAGCTTCCTGCAACATCATCACTCAGGACTCTGTAGGTGCTCTTTGCCCTTTAGTTTGTACTTGATTAATTAATTTTTACTTAAGTATTTTGATCCTTCATTTGTTCACCCAAAAACCATTTTCTGGGAGCCTAGCAAGTGCAGGGCACTGTGAGCAAAGGTTAAGCCCCTGCCCTCAATTTGTTCATGGACCAGGGGAAGAGGGTGAACATAAACAGTATCTGGATAAGACACCCTGAAGTGCTACCGGGGGGCAAGCAGGGTAAATCAGCCTGGAGGCATCAGGGAAGGCTTCCTGGAAGAGAGGGTATCCAAGCCCTGAAGGACAGATGGGAGTCAGCCAAGTAGAGACGGGAGCATGCTCTAGAGCGGGGGCAGACACGCACAATGACCCAGATGCCAGAGGGAACATGGCAGGTCCCAGTTGCTGGGGTGTGCGGTGGGGGAGAGTGGCGGGCAGGGATTAAGGGACAGTGGGGGGAAGAGAGGCCCAGGAGGTAGGCGAGGTAATGGGAAAGCAATAAAGGTTTTAGCGGGTGACAGACCAGATTCCTGCACCGGAAAGATCATTCCGGCGGCAATGTGGAGACTGGACAGGGGAGGCCAGCTGGGCCACTCTGACAACGACCAGGCAGGGAGGTGGTGGGTAAGCACGGAGAGGACAGAGAGAGGCTTATGAATTCACGACACCTGGGAGGTGAAGCAGGTAGAACTGACGGCGTTTGGTGGCTGGTTGGAAGTGGCCCAAGACGGAGGAGGGGAGAACATCTCCCGGGCTTCTGGCTTGACCAGCAGCTGCTGGTGCCAACGAGACCGGGAACCCTGGAGAAGGTGCCTGCCCGGGGAGGGAGGCAGCAAGTCCACGTGCTCTTGCCCAGCTTGTACTGGCTCTCCAAAACTCACCCTGCATGCCTCTTCCCAGCTCTGTGCTCAGGATAGTGGCCTGAAGTCGGCCATGGTGGGGCACTTACACCCAGAGTCCACTGTTGACATTCAGCTGCACAGCATGGCCCGTTCCCTCCACTCTACCTTCAAGCGGCAGGAAGGGAGTGGGAAGGCGGATGATGGCTCTGTGCTCAGGAGGGTAAGCTGGGCTAGACAGGGCTTATTTTATTATTATTATTATTATTGTTACTGTTATTATTTTAAAGAGGGAGAGAGAAATGGTTGGGGAGGGACAGAAGGAGAGGGTGAGAATCTTAAGCAGACTCCATGCCCAGTGCGGAGCCCGACCTCATGACCCTGAGATCATGACCTGAGCCAAAATCAAGAGTCAGATGCTCAGCCGACTGAGCCACCCAGGTGCCCCCCTAACCTTTTTTTTTTTTTTAGGGAGACAGAGAAAGAGAGCAGAGATACAGTGTAGTGATGGCAGGAGATGAGCCACCTGGGGAGTCGGGAGAGGTTTGGGAAGGAGAGTCTGAGGCTTGAGCCCTAAAGGATCCCAGCCTCTGCCAGGGGCCAACTAGCGGACTGTTGGGGATGGCTGGCGAAGCCTCACCCCTCCTAACCCTCACCATGCTTTATCATCATGACTCGCCAGGCATGTGCCTTCCAGGGTGAGCTTTCCTTACTCAACTGCAAGCTCTCTGAGGATGGAAACGAGTGTCTAACTCACGGCTCTACCCCCAGTGCCCTGACAGTGCTGGGCAAACAGGAGCTACTCAGTGAATATTTGGCAAATGAATGAACGAGTGAATGAATAAATGAACGAGTGAATGAATGACATAGAGGCGTGCATCTGTGCCCCTCTGTGGGTGGGCTGTCTTAGACTCTATGTACGCAGAATCCTATGACTTGACAGAGCAAGGGGCCAGCGCAGGCTACTCAGTTAAGTCTTCTGGGAGATGCTCAGGAAGAGGATTAAGTGAAGAAAGGCAGGACAAGGGTCCTCGCTGTGTGACCATGGGCAAACTACTGAATGTCTCTGGGCCTCAGTTTTGTTAATCTATCAAATGCGGATGGTGATGCCTACTTCTCAGGGTGGAGAGAATTAAATAGGATAAGGTGAAAGTCCCCAGCACCTAGTAGGTGCTCAGCTGACGCCTGCCCTCCTGCTGTTCTGCATGGCATCACTGTGGGACCGTGCCCTCTGTTTCCTGGGTGCTGGGTCAGCTGGCATTTTGCTGCGCCATCTGGCCCCTCTCGCCACGGCTCCTTTCCTCCACGACCTGCCCGAGCTCTTTTCTGGTCTAGTGCCCTGGTTATTTCTCTATCAAGGTGAGCCAGACTGGCTTAAAAATATGACTGGTGGAGGTGTGGCTAAAGTGACTCAAGCTGAAACCGACACAGAAGGGGACGGGGGAAGGGAGGTGGCAGGCTGAAGGGGTGGGGGGCCAGGGCTGTCCCTGGCCTCCCAGCCACTCTGCTCTAAGGTTAATGGTTCTGTAATTTATTCTGCTGGATGCTGCATTCCCAGGAAAGGGCCCTAACCTTCTACCCTTTGCCCAGCTGGGAAAATAGCTCAATTATTACAAAATGAGGTACTGTCCCATGTGGATGGACCAGCATAAAATGATCAACAGAGTGGGCTGGACAGGAGCTGCCACTTGTCTGGAGAGACAGAAAGGCACAGTGCAGAGAGCGGCTGGACACAGCAACCTCTCCTGGGCAGCAATCTCTCCCACCCTCATCCCCGTGATGCCTCTGCCACCTGTCTCTTTTCCTGGGACGTTCGTAGGGCAGGTGGATAGCCAGAGTCCAACCAGGAAAGCAGAAATGACTTGATGTATTAGCACAGAAGGAATTTGCTACAGGGAGCTGGTTACAGGTGACAGGACAGTGGAGAAGGCAAATGGGAACCAGTGAGCAACCCAGAGAGTAGCAACCCAGGAAAACTCTACCATCCTGGGCTGAAGGGTCCAGGAGAAAAGGGGGGATTATTTGAGCCCACAGCAAATCACCATGGGCAGCTAGGACAGGGCACTCTGTCCACCAGGAGCTGGAGTCATGAATGAAACACAGCTGCTTTGAGGGATGCCAGGGGAGGCAGAGAAGGGCGTGCATCCTGGCTTCACTTCCTTGCACCTGCTATCTCTTGCCCAAGTCTCCCACTGGCCAAACCCAGCCTGAGCCAGCTGACCTGGGAGCCTGGGAAACCAGCAAGACAGCCCCCTGTGATACAGGACAGAACAGAACAGAGGAAGGACCAGAATGGCATAGAAATGGCACAGTCAAGATGGTCGCCTTAAGCCACAGAGCATGCAAACCAGGGTCTGAGAGATGCTCTCCTGCTTTCCTTTCTGCCCCGTGCCAAGGGCTCATCTGACAACGCTGGACAATGCATTTGGCTCCTTCCCAGCTCCTGGTGCCCTGGTGATAAATGCTCCGAAGCTTCCAGCCCCAGCCCCGTTCATCAGGCTCCCAGTGGCAAGTTGCATCGCCAGAAACCTTGCCCACCAGGAGCTTAATCTCCCAGACAAAGAACAGAAATGCAGCCTGAGCCAGGGAGACATATAACACATCAAGGGCAGGTACCAACTGTCTGAGTCAGCCGAGGAGCCTTGCAGCTCCTGCCAGGAACGGAGATGGAGCCGTCTTTGGTTTGCTCCCTTCCTACCATCCCTGGTACGGGGCGGGCGCCTGTTAAGGAAACTCCCAGCTTTTCCAGGCTGTTCTCCGCTCTCCGGTCCTGTTACTCCCTACCTAACCCCACCAGAGCCTTACCTTTCTCCCTCCCACCCTTCCTCAACACGAGTTAAAAAGCTCCAGTGCACCACCGATTACACTGGAAGCTATGGATGCAATAGGGAGCAAGCCAGGGATGGTCCCTGCCCTCATGGTGCTTGCACGCACAGCCCCAAACCTTCCTCGGTTGCCCCCACGAGGGCAGGAAGAACTTCAGGAGGTCTGCCCGCCCTGCTGCTTGCCAAACTCGGGTTTCCAGGAAGGAGCTGAGGCCCAGGCATCCCCAGACCCACCTCCAGGCTTCCCATCTCCCCCAACCCCTTCCAACTGAGGAGGGGATCAGAGAGGAGAGCAGGTGGGAGGGCACTAGATTCGGAGGGCTGTGATTGGCTGCCACTAGGCTGACAGATGACCGAGGAGACCAATCGAGACCGCTGGGCAGCCAGAGTGCCTGCCAGTCAGGTGTCAGAGGCAGCTGCGGAGTAGGTTCCCCCCCCCGCCCCCCCCCCCGGCCCGCCCCCCCCCCCCCCCCCACCAGCCGGTCGCCGGTGGGAGCGGGGCTCTAAATCTCTCTGACATAAAATATCGTCGGAGAGCTGTAGCACAGAGAGATTAAAAAACAATAAAGAGAAAGCGAAACTCTCGACTATAATTACCAGCCTCTAGCCGGCAGCAGCAAAAACGCACTAAAATTTTAATAGGAACCACTGCATTTAATTTAACGACACATTTTTTCAATTACCAGAATAATTGTTTTATTCATAAAATGAGTTTCAATAAAGAGGGTAATTTTCCTTTGTTTTTATTATTCATTTGTGCAACATATTTGAGATAGAATTCCCTCATGTTAAGGCAGCTTGGAGAGGACTCAGGACATCTGTGTCATGAGTGAAAATCAGAGGGGGCAAGGGACGCGAGGAGGTGGCCGTCCACCTGGCCAGGCGATGACCGAGAGCGCTCTGCCAGGGCACCAACTTGTGCCCCCAGAGAACCTTCCAGAAGTGCAATCCTGTTCACTTTGCCAGACTCATCCAACCCCTCCTGCCAGCATCCAGCGCCCGCTCGGCTGAGTTCCCCATGGCCACTGGGAAGGGGAGGCTAGAGATGCAGCTCCTTCTGCACCCGTGGAGGGAAGCAGAAGCTTAGATTCTCCAACAAAATCATCCTGCTACACTGTAACACAACCAAAGCCCAGGGCCACCTGGAGGAGGGATTAAAGGTGGGCGAGACCGCATGCAGAGGACAGCCTGTTGCTACAGAGCTGAGAGCAGTCTTTACTTAAGGACCCCTGGGCCTCTGTCCCTGCCCTCCCACCGACCAGCCAATTATGATGACCAACACTTACTGGTGCCTATCCTCTGTCCCCTGGACTAGCTGCCCAGCACCCAACAGAGCAGGCAATGTGGTCCCACCCACTTTGGACAGGAGAGGCTGTGGCTCAAACAGATTAAGCAACTTGTCCCAGATCTCACCAACAGGACATGGGGTACGGGATCTGCACCCAGCCAGGCTGCCCTGACCCCAGAGCCTTGGAGGATGCAGCCATCGGCAGCATCCAGTGCCACGGGCTGGCCCCGGGGTCTGTTGCTTCTCAGAGAGTCGCCTCGTGTGCACTTCTCACTCTGGCTTTGTTTACATTGTTCTCCAAGTTCTCCCCTTGGCAAGCTCTCAACTCAAGAGCCCTCACCCTGAGCCTCTGGCTGGCACTCAGAGAGACAGCCTGTCTGGAGAATAGCTCTACAGGAGAAACTCAGGGCTGTCTGCGTCCTGGGTTCTTGGGAGTGTCCCAAATCCAGCCCGTGGGGTTTGGTGCCAGCTCCCAGGCCACGGCTGATGGTCCCAGCACCTTGCTGCTCCTGTGGATGGACGGATGCAGAGGCTGGGAGTGAAGGGTCAGAGGGTACCCTGCTCTGGGCACAGAGGTGATGCTGAGCACTGGGCTCACTCTGTGGTGTCTGTTCATCCCGAACTCATGAGTGTCAAGAGGGGAGAGACAGGCCACTGGGGCCCAGCGTGGGAACCGAGGCTGCCTTCAGTAGGGAAACTGATAACGGTGCACACTTTTCCGTGTCAAGGGCTTTATGCATACATTACCTAGTTAATCCCCATGGCCACCCTGGAAAGTGGATATTATTATTCTCCTGACAAAGATGAGGAAAGTGAGGCCCCAAAAGTTCAAATGAGTCTTGTCCAAGGTCACTGAGCTAGTGAACAGCCTAGTGGGGATCATCCCCAAGCCTTTGCTGGGTGCACACGCTCCATACCTTGTGGAGCCCCCAAGGAGCTGCCCTCCAAAAAGACAGGATGGCCGGAGGATGGACAGGAGAGGACAGAGGGGAGGGCGTCAGGCTCACCCCGGAGCCAATGCACTGGCCACACCACCCATCACACCTGTGACCTCCTTCCTGTGCCCCCTGCTTGCCACTCCCCTGCAGGTGCAGCCCCAGCCCTCTGGCTCCTTACAGCACAGGCCTTGACCCAGGGGCACCAATCACCCCCTTCCTGAGTGGTGCAGGTGCAGGGGCATGTCCCGTTCTGGCCTGAAGCCTCAGTTTTCCTTGAGCCCTTTAGGAAGTTCCCAATACAGGGAGGCAGGAGTGGTGGCTTCTCAGGATGGCTCCCGGCTCCTACCCTAAGTGCGGTCTAGTCTCCAGAGGCCCTCTTTGCGGGGGGAGACATTTGGGGGTCTCCACATGTCCTCCTGGAACCCCGGCTCCTTCTCAGTGGGGGCACGTCCTCCAGTGGGGGAGGGATGGCAGGGCAGACAGTGGGTTCCTAGGAGTACTGGGGCCCTGAACTCATGTGGGGAGAGGTTTTACATCCTTCATGTAGGGCTGGGACCCCTATGCCTCCCTCCAGAGCAGCCACACTGCTCCTTACTTCCTCACAGCCTTTGACTCCAGGCCTCCTGCTGCTCCTCAGTGTATTGAATCTTGGTTTTGGCTCAGGTCATGATCTCAGGGTCCTGGGATCGAGCCCCCATCGGGCTCTGCACTCAGCGGGGAGTCTGCTTGGGATCTCTCTCCCTCCCCTTCTGGCCCTCTCCCCCTTCCTGCATGCTCTCTCTCTTGCTCTCAAATAAATAAATAAAAATAAAACCTTTAAAAAAAAAATGCCCTGAGGACTCACATGCCAGCCTGTGGCTCTCATCAGGCTGATCTTGCTGATGCCCCCTCTCAGGTCTTCTGTTCCTCCCAGGGGGTTCTCCCCATGACCTTGGACAGGACCAAATTGTCCTTGCCCTTGGAAGCTGCATGCTTTTGCAAGATGCTAGGCATGTAGGAGCAGTTAATCAATACTCCACACAACAGCAGGGCACAACAACTTCCATGCTGGAATGTGCTGAATTAGGTCCCCCCCACCAGTCATATGTTGAAGCTCTAACCCCCAGCATCTCGGATTATGACCGTATTTGGAGACAGGGCCTTTAAAGCAGTGATTAAGGTTAAATGAGGTCATTGACATGGACCCTGATCCAATATGATCAATGTCCTATAAGAAGAGGAGACTGGAACAAAGACACGCATGGAGGGAAGGCCACGTGGAGACATGGGGAGAAGATGGACATCTACACACCAAAGAGAGAGGCCTGGGATAGATCCTTCCCTACTGGCCCCCAGAAGGAACCAACCCTGCTGACACCTTGATCTTCTGAAACTGGGAGAAAATAAATTTCTGCTGATGTTACAGCATCTCTGGCCAACGATTACACACACTTTTGTACCTATCTCTTCCCTTCCTTGGAATTTGTCTTTTTCCTTCTTGGCAAACATGGCCTCTATATGTCCAGTCCTGACTCAAAGCCCACCCTTTCCAGGAAGGCTGCCCTGATTACAGCCACTCTTTCCCCTGTAACTCTGTGGGGCTCTCAGCATCCTGTTTGTGGGGGATGGATTTACACTTCTTCCTGGGTTGTTCTGTACGTGTTACTAAGTCTGTTGGGTGTGGGTTTTAGTACAAGATTGAAGCTGTGAGCTTTCTCCTGCCAGGCCTATGTCTCTTCCATCTTCAGGAGCCCCTCCATGTGCTTTGAACTCAGCCGGGGGCTCGGCCCCGAGACTGGCTGGGGATCCAGGCTGGGAGGAAAAAGGAATGGGGAGCTTTTCTTGGTTTGTCCCCCGGACAGCGCCAATGCCCTCTCGACCCCGAGTTAACACAAGAGCATTTATTAGGTAGCTGCGTGCCGGCCCTCACTTAGGGGCTGCCGGTTAATCTGCATGCAGCAGGTGACACCGTGGGGACAGAGGGAGTAGAAGCGGCAGTAGCTGGGTCTGCAGACACGAGCCAGGGAGGGTCCCATGGAGGACACCAGTGTTAACCTGGCCTTGAAGGGGGTGGGACCTGAACTGGGTGAGGGAGGGAGGAAGCCCGTCCCGGGGGGAGGAGAGCAGCTTCTGTGAAGGCGTGACACAGGGACGGAGGAGGTGCACGTTGGGAGTGGCACGTCAGACCTTGGGCTCCACGCGGCCGGTCCCCTCCTCTGTCTCCTGAGGGTGCTAAAGCCCCCCAGAGGAAGGAGCTCGCCCAAGGTCACTGGGCTTGGCCAGGCCTCAGAGGGCACTTGGAGGTCACTATTCCAGCCCCTGCCATCAGGTGGGCATGGCTGGGCTCGCCCCAATCTCCACCCCCCTCCTCCTCTGCCTAAAACCCTGGGGCAAGGAGGGGTGCAAGCGCAAGGAAGAGGGAGTGGGGCCGCCAGGCGCCAAGATCACATAAGCAGCAGATGTCGGCGGATTAGTGGCTCTGCTTCCCAAAGCTGCCCGAGCCACTTAATATTCTGCAGACAGAACCGCTTCCCGTTCATAAAAAGCAAACAATGAAATGCTGCAGACTCCAAACACCTGGGGAGGGCTGGAGCCTTGCACCTCGCACCTCGGGAAGGGGGTCCAGGGAATGAGGCATAGGGCAAGGGGAGAAGGGGGGCTCAGCCCTCTTGGCGGCCGGAAGCAGCGGGCAGTCCCCACAGGGAGGGAGGCTGTGGAGGTGCCGAGGACCCCGAGCTTCAGAGGCTCCAGGGAAACGCCCAGGGCTCTAAGACACGAGGCCACTGCCCGTGGGGCCTGAGCATGGGGCAGACGGTTGGCAGAGTGATGGCACTCAGTATACATTCCGTCCAGGAAGTGACGCATTCAGGCTCCATTCCTCTCCCTCTTTTTTTTATTTTTAAAGTAGGCAGGGTGGCTCCGTGGCGCAATGGATAGCGCATTGGACTTCTCAAGTAGGCCCCACGTCCAGCATGGAGCCCAACGCGGGGCTTGAACTCACAACCCTGAGATCAAGACCTGAGCTGAGATCCAGAGTCTGATGCTTAACGACCGAGCCAACCTGGGGGGTGGGGGGAGGCCCTATTCCTCTCCCTCTTAATGACGCCACACCCTAGGGATGGAGGCACAGTCACTGAGGTGGATCAGCAGATGAGAAGCGGCAGGTTCTTTCCAAATAAACAGATCAACAGAGCAAAACAGCACAGAGCTTTAGTTAAATAGTACGAATAATGCCAAGAGGGCTGCGAGCTTTCACCATGCTAGCTTTTCTTTTTTTTTTTTAAATAAAGGGAAGCCTTTATTTAAAGGGTAGTTGAACTACCAAGACCCCGGAGGAAAGGCTGCTGGTTGGGGTCTTGACCCTCCCCACGATGGGGGTTCCTGACCCCGACTCCAGAAACTGTGGGTCCTAAGAGATGAGACCAGGCTGGCCTGCCTCCTGCCTCTTCCAGCCTGTGGCCTGGCTCCCGGGACGGGGGTCTCATTTCAAAAGACAGAAAGTCAGCCAAGAAACCAAGGGAGACAGGAACACACCTGTGGGAAGTTCAGTGCGAGCTGCTCCCCTTCTCTGTGGGGAGACAGAGAAGTCAAATGGTGCTTTGGTCTGCGGCTCAACGGGAATCTCCGACCTGCCCCCGGGCTCCGCATGCGAAGGCCATGCCCAGGAGGTACGTGTCCCAGTCCAAAGGGGACTCGAGGGGCGTTGCTGGTTGTTTAATCTGTGAGCATCTGAGCCACGGTAGCAACATCTTCGACGTGCAAAGAGGGGCAGAGGCTGGGGGTGCGGAGGCCAAGGCCGACGGGAGACAGAGGGACCCCGGCAAGACAACAGTATGCCCCTGGAGCGCACACACTGAGGACCCTGGGGTGCCTCTGAGGACCAGATGGGGTAACGTATGTAAGGCAGTTGGCACAGTGTCTGGCACAGAGCAAGGAGCTGATAAATGGAAAATAATATAATTTAATACGCTATAATATAATGCAACACCATATAATATATTGGGTTATAATGTGCGTTATAGTTCTTCGTGTGGGTTCTTGAGCTTGAGAACGTTCTGCTGACATAGGAGGAGGGGAAGGGGCGAGTGGGAGGAGCTGCAGCTCAAAGTCCTGAGCAGGATCGCAGGAAGGTGGCAGGGAGGCAGGTTCCCTGTCCTCTGCCAGCACTGCTTGCCCCCCCTTGCCCTTGCTCCTCTCTATTCTAGAAACTACGCGTTAGCCTAGCTGCTTTCCCACTTGCCAAGGGCCTCCCCATGGCCCGGTGGGTGGACCCAGGGGGATGGTCAGGTTAAGGTCAGCCTCTCGGCCCTTCTTTCTGTGCACACCTCCCTGCCCTCCTAGAGACAGGTGTCCCTAAATGTCTGTGCTCGAGTCATGGTGCCACAAAGACTTTGCCTAGAGGGAACACAAGAGAAGGCAAGACAGCTCAGGCCCTTCAGTCATGGGCCTGATTCCCCCAAAGGCTGGGCACCGCTAACCGCCATGGCCCCTTCACGAGCATTTCCTCTTGGTCTTTCGTCAGCGTGGAGGGGGGGGTCCTGGAGGTTGTCATGCGGGGGAGGTGGATCTATGCCCCGGAGTCCTGCCTTAGCCCTGCTTGAAAGGCAGCATTAACACTGAGCCCAAGCACGGGCTCCGGAGCCACGCAGAGCGAGGTTCGAGGTTCGAATCCAGCCTGCAGCAAATGGCTCAGACCCAGAGAACCTCGGTGTCCTCCTCTGCAGGACACAGCCCCTCCCAGTCCGCCCTGCCCCAAGGCATGACGATAAACCACAGACAGGTGCCCTGAGAATAGCTAATAACCGGAAACAGGCGGGCGCCACTCAACCGGAATGACACGGGCGACAGGGTGGAGGGGGCTGGGTGCCCCTGAGAGGCGTCTGTGCCTCGGGTTCCCCCTTTAGCCGCTGGAACATGGGGTGTCCCGGAGATGTCAGGACAGCAGCTGTTTCCTGGCTGTGTGAATAGAGAAGAACATCCGGCACGTTGGTGGGGGGCTCCGGGCGGCCACGCGCCCTGCTAACAGGGTGACCATGTGTGGCTGCTCTCGGGCACACACGCGCTGCCTTGTGCGGAGTTGCCACTCTCGAGGGGCTGGCTCCCACTCCTTCCCTGGCTCTGATCCAGGAACGCCCAGGCTCCTCCACCAGGGGACCGCATCTGGGCCAAAGCTCCCATCTGCCCACGAGGTCTTGTTGCAGGAGCCAGGACACCCCTGGGGGTCAGGAAGCGGGCTGTGTGGGACGGTGACTATGGACCAGGCAGGGCACAGTAGCATGTCAGGTGCCCCTGCCTCCCTGCACTGCCCACAGGTCGGGAAGAGTGGAGACTCCACTGGCCCAGATTTGGGGAGGGGGGGGATCTGGTGAGTGCTCCGTCCCGGACTCCCATGGCTTGGGCATTTCTAGCCACCCCTGAGATGAAGCCATGGGAGGGGCTGAGGAACTATTTTGGGTCTGGAAAGAGGGCTGTGGTAGGCATGCAAGGGAGGCAAGAAGGGGACTGGCAGGGCGGGGGCCCTCCTTCTGGCTCCTTCCACCCACAGGAGCCACCCTGCCCGTGGTCAGTCCCCAGTCTGGCCTCAGCATAAATGATGAAGAAACTGAGGGGCAAGTAAGAGGTGGAGAAGAGAGACCAAAACAGGGGCTGGGGTAGGGATAGGAGAAGTCAAGGCAGGGCCTGGGAGGTCCCCAGAGGGTGAGGTGGCTGCAGAGAAACAGCCAGGGAGACATGGTTCTCTGGGCTGCCATGGAAAAGTCAGCTTCCTTCCTCAGGCTGTACTGTGTGGTTGTTGTCATAGGCCCTAGAGGGGCATGTCACAGGGGTCATTTGGGAGCACTCGGGGATCATTGTGCCATGGGGACCTTCTTCCTGTGTGCAGGGCTCAGGGCCTGCCTCCAATGGCCACAAGGCTGGACTAGGAGCAACTGGCCTGAGAGGTGGGAGCCAGAAGGCCACCTGGAGATTGTCAAGACCCCTGGGCTGGCTGCTTCTGGACTGAGTCTCTGCTCATTAAGGCTCTCTCTTCCAGGGCTGGGATCAGGGTGAGGAAAGTAAGGAAGGGGTGCAACATTTAAGGGAGGGGTGCCAAAAATCTTAGTCATCCAGATAAATAATATTTTAATGCGACATTTCACAAAACACAAATTAACATAAGAAATTTCACAATGAACAAAATAATCAAAATGTTACATAAAGTTGGGCTCCGGCAGGGCCAGGAGTGGGGGAGGCGAGGACGGGCAGCCGTGCAAGTGCAGGGTCAGATCTCCTCTTCATTGAACATTTTGATATCTTGTTCATTGTGGAATTGTGGTATTAGTTTGGGTTTTTAAAAATATTGCACTGAAACGTAATTTATCTTGATTCCCAAACTTCCGGGCACCCTTTCCATTTTGCACTTGAAGACAGTGGCCTTACTTACCCCACCCTATTCCCTCCCCTCCCCTCCCCCTGCTCTTGCTCTGTTCTGTTTTTACATCCAATTAGCTCACTTGTTCTGCCCACACCCCTCCAAGGATCAGGGAAGGCGAAAATATGGGAGAACAGCAGATATGTAGACTCGGATGCAACATGAGGCCAGAAGCCTCCAAAGGAGAGACAGAATCAGAGCAGGAGAAACGGGCAGGCAGGGGGGAGGGCTGGGGGCAGGTCCCAGGGTCTGTCCCCAGAGTCCTGGACGAGGGCTGGGGACACAAGGGGTGAGCCTTGGGGACTGGGGCAGTCAGAGACAGTGGTGAGAGGGAGACAGAACCTGAGCACAGAGGACAGAGTAAGAAAGAAGGAAAAATATCGCCAAGACATACTGAGCAGGTTACCCCGTGCCAAGGGCTGTTGTAAATGGTGTGTCCATGTTCTATATGCCTTCACAGAGGCTCACCCATTTCATTCTAAAATAGCCCAAGGAGGTGGGTCCACTTACGTTCCCCATTTTACAGATGTGAAAATCAAGGCACACAGAAGCACGGAGGACCGTAGAGCCCTGTGGAAGCAGAATACCAACTCAGGTGGTCTGACCTGGACCTGAATTCTCTTACCACCCGGGAAGGGAGAAAGGAGGGTGGGAGGGAGGCCAAGCCCCATCCTGGTGCTTAGCTCACTGTTGGTGGGTAGGTTTGGGCAGGCACCCTCCACTCAGGAGCCTCATGGCTTTCAGCAAGGCTGGGCTGAGACAAAGCCAGTGCTGGGCAACTTAGCATTGAGCCAGAAATGTGCTCCCCCTAAGTAACAGGCAAATCTAATTTTTATAAATCATGTCATATCTCAGGTATCCTAGGGGAATTTGCAACTTAAAACATTTCTTTTGTGTTCCTTTGTAATTACTCCCTAATACACCTCTCAGTTTCAAATACCATGAGGCACTTTGCATTGAAAGGGTCTATTTTAGGTATTCATTTTTTGGGGAGTTGGGGAGGAGGAGGAGAATAAATAAAATCCTATTCCCTAAATGCCCTAGGTGAGTTTTCTTTTTCCTTCTATAGTCTTACAGTATATCTTTTTCTAAACTTTCTGCAGTTATCCCGTTTCCTCTTTTTCCATAAATCCAGACATCGAGTTCTTAGATTTGCTTTGATCTGCATTATCCAATACAGCAGCCTCTAGCCCCAAGTAGCTGTTTAAATTTTAACTTAACATAATAAACATGAAATAAAATGAAAAATTCAGTTTCTCAGCTGCATCGGTCACACGTGGTTAGTGGCTACCGTGTTGGGCCCTGCAGAAGAGAGAGCACGTCTATGACCAAAGGAAGTTCTACTGGACTGTGCTGGCTTTGAGTGTGAAGTTCATCTGAGTCAGTTTCCACTTAAAATGAGGCTCGTCTGCATTCTCTCCGGGCCTGAGCCTCTGGGCTCTATGGTCGTTGTGCACAACTGTTTTAACTTGTGCAATGGATGCAGGTGTGACCCACAGGGATGCTGAGTGTCCTCCCCGCCCATGGCCTTAAGAAGCCAAACATCTGGGCTTGGGCTTCTGGTAAGGGTGGGGTAGCTGCTCTCTGCCCACCCCCCACCCCACCCCCCGCCCCGCAGATAACAATTATAAACAACCGCCTGAGGCATTGGAGAAAAACCAGAAGCAGGTAACACTAGAGGGGATTCAACACTCAGAAGACAGAAATTGCACTCAGGTAAATTTCCCATGTTTATGGGGTTTTGTTTGAGGGCAGGCTCCAGCCTCTGCTAAGTGGGGCAGCTAAACTCCGGAGAGAAAACCCACACTGGCTTACAGAACTACAGTCCAGAGTTTGAAGTGACCAAGGCAACTGGAGAGTCAGGGTGGGATTATCAGCAAATCAGGAGCCAGAGGGAGAAGGTTCAAAATCTGTATATAAACTCTTCCCAAATCTTAGGCTGACCTTTGAAATATGCACACAAGGGCTGCTTTAAGCCCCCCAACACAGGCTAGAGGGGCTGCACAGAGATATCTGCTACTGGTCACCACAGGGGAGGCAAAGGTTGGAGTCTGAGTCCAGCCAAGGTAACTGTTTGTTTGATATCAGTGCACTTCAGGGTAACATAACAAAATCCAGAGTCTCTACAACATATCATCCACAATGTCTAGGACATAGCCCCAAACTTCTAGGCACCTGAAGAAAGAGGGAAATGTGACCTCTGCACAAGAGAAAAGAAATCAATACAGACTGTTTTAAAACAACTATTATAACTGTCCTGAAAGACATAAAGGAAAATATACTTGTAATGAGTGAACAAACCGGAAATCTCACAGAGAAACAAAAACTATTAAAAAGAACCAAGTAAGAATTCTAGAATTGAAAAATACAATATCTGATATTAAAAATTCACTGGATAGGCTTAACAGTGCCTTGAAGAGAACAGAAGAGAGAGTCAGCGAATGTGAAGACAGACCAATAGAAAATATCCAACCTGAAGAAGAGACAGAAAAAAGACTAACAAAACAAAATGAAACACCCAGAGCCTCAGGGACTAAAGGTCTAACATACATATAAATGGAGTCCTAGAAAGAGAGGAGAGAGAATAGGGGTAGAAAAAGTATTTGAAGAAATAAGGGCTGAAAATCTCCCAAATTTGGATACAAATTGCAAGTTCAAGATGCTGAATGAATCCCAAGTAGGATAAATACAAAGCATTAGAGCCATTAACCCAAAAACTGCAGGAGTGACCATTGCTCCTGCTTTGCCTCAAAAACCACTGGGCAGCAGGGCCTACCTCTCTGCAGACAACGTGCACATTATATATGACAACATCCTGTCTTAAAAGTGCACAAAAAGGGGGCTGAGGCTACAAAAGCACCTAGCCGGAGCTAAGTGCCTTTGCATACATTTTCTTAATTGACATTCACAGCTACCTCCTTAAGAACCAGGAACTCTTGTCTCCATTTTGTTTTGCTTATTAATTTCTTAATTACTTAAAAAATGGAAATGAACAATAAGGTTCAGAGACGTTGAGCAACTCACCTAAGATCACACAGTAAGTGGTGAAGCCAGGGTTGGAAGGCCAACTCCAAAGCCCATTCTCTTTCCTTTATATAATTGCCTATTAACTATGGTTGTACACTGGATCCATGGGTGTTGGGGGGGGGGGTTGAAAATAACTCCCACCTGATAATTAAATCAGAATCAAATGGGGATTGGGTCCAGGCACTGGAAAATTTTAAAGCCCCTCCAGATGATTGGAAGGTGCAGCATGGGTTGAGAACCCTCACGTACACTAGGCTGCAAACTGGAAAATACCAGGGAAAGAGAACTGGGTCAGAGCTGCTCGCACCACTGGGTGGGCAGTTAGAAGTCTTGGGAAAGGCCCTTGGGACAAAGCTCCAACCCAGACCTGTAAGTCTGTAACCCTCCACCCCTGGTCTTTTCCCCAGATTTCTAGGAGGTGCACAGCTGTCCCCAGCTCTCAGCTCCAGCAGATACAGGGGCAGTAAAAGTGTCCAAAGAGACTCTCTATGGCATGGCCTGAGTTATGGAAAGCTACAGGAGCAGACACAGGACACTTACTCTGGGTGAAGAATGAGCAGTAAGACCTCAGAACCCTAATTCTTCCAGGCTTTCGCTGAGGAAGGCAGAGCGTCAGACACCCCCATTACTCTCTCTGAGCCCCTCAGAACCGATCCACAGTCCTGCCTGCACTGGGCGAGGCAGACATGGGGTTAAGTCCCCCATGGGTGCAGCCTTGCCACACCCACCTCTCCTCCCGGCCACTGCTCACACCCTGCCTCCCAAACCCAACCCAGCTCAGGACACTGCCCCTACCACCCCGTGCACCCAGCCCTGAATCCATGTGACCCATCAATTGTGAGCCCCTTGCCCTGTTTCCCCAAAGCCCAGTGCAGAGCAGCTGCTCAATAAATAGTCTCTGAATGCATGTAAGTATGAATGAGGCAGGGTCCCCTTGCTGTCTGGCTCAGCATTGTCACCTGACACTAGATTATCCAGAAACACAAAAACAAAAACAAGACCATGAGACTCACTGAGCATCTTATGATGGTGGTGGTGATTGTGGTGATGGGGGTGGTGATGATGATTGTGATGATGGTGGTGGTGATTGTGATGGTGGTGGTGATGGTGGTCATGGTGGTGATGATGTTGATGATGGTAATGGTGGTGGTGGTGGTGATGGTGATAATGTGGTGACGGTGAGGATGGTGGTGGTG